>NC_085989.1:46466865-46629365 GCF_030014385.1 Trichomycterus rosablanca | reverse complement strand
GTAGAGCATTAACAGTGAGCACGCTACAGCGTGAGCTAGATGGTAGATCGTTATTGTTCTTTATTTAGTTTTTATTTCTATTTTATTTTATTTTCATCAATGATTTTCAGGTCTGAATTACCCAGATTACCCAGATCTTAGCTGTGTCGGGCTAACATAATGAACCGCTGCACCACCTAAACATTATTATTATTATCTTTGCCAGTTGTACCCGCACCCCTGCACCCAATCAGCCGTGAGCAATTTTTATGCCACGGTTTGACTCTTGATGGCTTCCTCCTTCAGTGCAAACTTTGCTTGCAAATTTTAAAGGGCCCTCAGTCCACACATTATCCACTATCCACACTTTTCATACTAATAGTTTGTTTGGTTTAGGGGTCC
This sequence comes from Trichomycterus rosablanca, assembly GCF_030014385.1. Taxonomy (NCBI): domain Eukaryota; kingdom Metazoa; phylum Chordata; class Actinopteri; order Siluriformes; family Trichomycteridae; genus Trichomycterus; species Trichomycterus rosablanca. The sequence continues at coordinate 46,628,984 of NC_085989.1, read as the reverse complement.
AGTTGCTGAGCTCAATCAGATGAGTTGGAACCTTGGTGGCTGATGCCCATACGTCTACTGCTGGCATCAATTCCACCAGTCCTCCCACCACTGAGAGTGCCTCACTGCCCTAGAACAGCTCTGTAGCCATCCCTGCTCCCCACTCTCACTGGGGACTCCACCCTGAGAAAGGCACTCTGCTTCCAGTGCTCACTGGGGACTCCATCCTACTTCCAATGCTTGCTGTGGATGTCCACCCACTTCCAGTGCTTGCTGGGTACTCCAGCCTACTTCCAGTGCCTGCTGGGGACTCCACCTTACTTCCAGTGTTCTCTGGGGATGTCAATTCACTTCCTGTCCTTGCTGCGGACTTCACCCTACCTCCAGTGCTTGCTGGGAATGCCACCCTACTTCCAGTGTTTGCTGGGGATGCCACCCGACTTCCGATGCCTGCTAGGGACTCCACCTAACTTCTAGTGCTCTCTGGGGATGTCAATCCACTTCCAGTGCTCTCTGGGGATGTCCATCCACTTCCAGTGCTGCTGTGGATGTCAATACACTTCCAGTGCTCACTGTGGACATCAATCAACTTCCAGTGCCGCTGTGGACATCAATCAACTTCCAGTGCTGCTGTGGATGTCAATCCACTTCCAGTGCTCACTGTGGATGTCAATCCACTTCCAGTGCTCACTGTGGATGTCAATCTACCTCCAGTGCTTGCTGTGGATGTCAATCTACCTCCAGTGTTCACTGTGGATGTCAATCCACTTCCAGTGCTCCTTGTGGATGTCAATCTACCTCCAGTGCTTGCTGTGGATGTCAATCTACCTCCAGTGCTTGCTGGGGATGTCAATCCACTTCCAGTGCTGCTGTGGACATCAATCAACTTCCAGTGCTGCTGTGGATGTCAATCCACTTCCAGTGCTCACTGTGGATGTCAACCCACTTCCAGTGCTCACTGTGGATGTCAATCTACCTCCAGTGCTCACTGTGGATGTCAATCTACCTCCAGTGCTCACTGTGGATGTCAATCTAACTCCAGTGCTTGCTGTGGATGTCAATCTACCTCCAGTGCTTGCTGGGGATGTCAATCCACTTCCAGTGCTGCTGTGGACATCAATCAACTTCCAGTGCTGCTGTGGATGTTAATCCACTTCCAGTGCTCACTGTGGATGTCAACCCACTTCCAGTGCTCACTGTGGATGTCAATCTACCTCCAGTGCTCACTGTGGATGTCAATCTACCTCCAGTGCTTGCTGTGGATGTCAGTCCACTTCCAGTGCTTGCTGGGTACTCCAGCCTACTTCCAGTGCCTGCTGGGGACTCCACCTTACTTCCAGTGTTCTCTGTGGACTCTACCCTACTTCCAGTGTTTTTTGGGGATGTCAATTCACTTCCAGTGCCTGCTGTGGATGCCAATGCACTTCAAGTGCTCACTGTGGGTGTCAGTCCACTTCCAGTGTAGTTTACTCAGTTAATACTCAAACAAATACTAAAAATGATCAGTTTGTGTGAGCACTTGGGTCCTGTTTCGTCAGCTTACACCACATCATTACAGATAGCAAAAACTGGGACAAAAGCTTGGTATTATTATTGCTTGCTGTTCAGGACGTCCCACAGTTCTTTGCTGTTTTTATTTCTAATTAAACTTTTATTCCGTCTGATATCTGCAGGGTGCTGGATGTAGTACATTAAAGTTGTGAAGATGGTTCCACCTCCCGTAAAAATGAGGTACAACCTACATACACTGGGTCACTTATGAAGGAAGAATCTGCTCTCAGCCCAGAAGTGGCTGCAACAATATAATGTACATGTAACATGGTGGAAGCTAGTTAGTTTTAAGAGCTAGGTTGGCCAGCAGATGGGCACTGGAGGTGCAATAGGGCATGATCTGGCGATCTCTCATAATTGGTGATCACCTGTGTCGTGTCCCTCTGCGCTGCCTAGTATGGCCTGCAGATTAGGCACATAGGCACAGTTTTTGCAGCTTTGATGATCCAGGTGGATGTTCCTCTATACATCACGGCTTCTCCCTGTCATGCTTGCCAGCTCCTTTGTTGGCACACTTGCATTCTCTGAAGCTGTGATTCCCAGAAAAAAACAACTGCTAGAATTAATGGCATCCCAAAACAGCCAGAGGTTTGGTCACTATGGCCCACCAGGTACCCCAGACCCCAGATCTTGCTCTCTGGTCATTAATGTCATTTTACCAATAAACCAAGAATTGAAAATGAATAAGTGCTCTATTCTTTAAATCAAGTATAACAAAGCCTTCAGACCCATTTTGGCTCTTCGATTCAAATCTAGCTCGTACTACAGAGGCACTGGGTTAGATAATCAAGCTGTGTATTGCTGTGTAATTGGCCATGTCCATTTAACTTAAAATCTGCTTAAAAAATTTAAAATAACGCCATCTCAAGAGGGGTTTTTGGCAGTTTACGCAGCGCAGAAGCATCAGCGTCCCACAGAAAAGGCAAAGAGTAAAGAGTGTATTATGGAAATGAGAAATGCTCCAGCTCTCAGAATGAGAAACAGCCGACCGTCACCAACCTGACAAACCCTGGAAAACCACCTTCAGCTAGTCTACTGGATTTACACAGAGAGCAGAGTAAGTGGCTGCGGAGGGGCTCCTAAATAATTCAGCGCCTGTCACTCGGGCGGAGAGGGACACATCAACATCCGTTCCTTCCATCAGAAATCGACAGGTCTACTCCGTCGTAATCAGGATGAATACATTCAGCTGTCAATAACGGCTCCTCCTGAAACTAAAACTGCATTGATCTCAGTGATTGTGGCTTTTGGTGTGTTAAAAATGTATGATGATCTACTTAGAGCTCAGACCTCTGTCTTGTAGATCTTAAAATTGAAATCATTTGACCTCTCATAACCCGAGCTTTAATTTCTATACATTTTTAATCCGATTTTTAACTTATTTGTTGTCTAGTACTTTTGCTACAACTAAATGGCAGACAGAAATGTCCACTAATAGGGACAACAGGTCTAAGTTAAGCAGAACAAGGTACAGTATAGTGTGTGATCTGTCAGTCTTCCTTAATTGACGATCAACTGTGTCTTGTGTCCCTCTGCGCCATCTAGATTGGCCTACAAATTGGGCATGAAGGCGCAGTTTATTGTGATGTGGCAGTCTCTTTTGAGTGTTACGCTTTAGGTTGCCGTTCCCCTATATATCACGGCTTCTCCCTGTTATTCTTGCCGGCTCCTTTGTTTACACATTTAATTCCTCTGGAATCTTGCTGGAATTTATAGAAACCCAAAACAGAACAAGGTACAGTATAATGCATAACAAAGCCAAAATGTAATGTCCACATATGTGACCTCAAGAGGCTAAAGCAAATTCCGAACATCCTCAAACTTTAATCAAAGCACTGGGGTGTCCCTCAGGGTTGACATGCACTGCCCTTGCCCAAGCAATACAAGAAATGGCCAAAACCTACCTGCTCAAGGTCTGAACAAGCGAGTCCAGAACAATCGAATGGCCACAACCCTGCGAAAATTGGAACAGTGCACAACGTTGAAGGCCAGACAAGAAAGAAACAAAGTGGAATGGTTTGAAATCGAGTAACATCTGCAATAGTGTGTGATCTGTCAGTCTCTCTTAATTGACGATCAACTGGGTCTTGTGTCCCTCTGCGCTGCCTAGTTTGGCCAGCAGATGAGGCATGGAGGCACAGTCAATCTCTCTTGAGTGTTACGCTCCAGGTGGAAGTTCTTCTATATATCATGGCTTCTCTTTGTAATTCAGACCCCTGCCCAAGCGGTACAAGAAATGGGCAAGGGCTATCTGCTCAAGGTCTGAAGAAGCGAGATCAAAACGATCGAATGGCCACATCAAAATTGGACAGTTAGAGACGTTGAAGGCCAGACAAGAAAGAAACAAAGTGGAATGGTTTAAAACGAGTAACATCGGCAATAGTGTGTGTCTTTCTTAATTGACGATCAGCTGTGCCTTGCAGTGTGGCCAGCAGATGAGGCATGGAGGCACAGTCAATCTCTTTTGAGTGTTACACTCCAGGTGGAAGTTCTTCTATATATCATGGCTTCTCCCTGTAATTCATGCCAGCTCCATTGTTTACACACTTACTTCCTATGGAATCTTGCTGGAATTCATGGAAACCCAAAAAAGCCAGCGGTTTGGTCACTGTGGCCCACCAGGTACCCCGGACCGGACAAATCCTGCTCCGTGGTTTAGAAAGAATCATTGATGTCCTTTCCCAATAAACCAAGATTTGAAAATGAATAAGTGCTCTATTCTTTAAACCAACGTGTAACAAAGCCTTCAGACTTTTTTGGGCTCTTCAGTTGAAATCTAGCTCAGACTAGATCAGACCCCTGCCCAAGCGGTACGAGAAATGGGCAAGGGCTACCTGCTCAAGGTTTGAAGAAGCGAGTCCAGAACAATTGAATGGCCAGATCAAAATTGGGACAGTAAGAGATGTACAACGAAGGACAAGAAAGAAAGTGGAAAGGTTTGAAATCAAGTAACATCTGCAATAGTGTGTGATCTGTCAGTCTCTCTAAATTGACGATCAACTGTGTCTTGTGTCCCTCTGCGCTGCCTAAATTGGCCTACAAATTGGGCATTGAGGCTCAGTTCATTGTGATTTGGCAGTCTCTCTTGAGTGTTACGCTCCAGATGGACGTTCCCCTATATATCACGGCTTCTCCCTGTCATTCTTGCCAGCTCCTTTGTTTACACAATCTTGCTGGAATTAATGGAAACTCAAAACAGCCAGAGGTTTGGTCACTATGGCCCACCAGGTCCCCCGGACCGGACAAATCTTGCTCCCTGGTTTAGAAAGAATCATTGATGTCCTTTACCAATAAACCAAGAATTGAAAATGAATAAGTGCTCTATTCTTTAAACCAACGTGTAACAAAGCCTTCAGACTTATTTGGGCTCTTCAGTTGAAATCTCGCTCAGACTACAGAGGCGAAGAAAGGAAACGAAGTGGAAACTCTAGAGACATCTGCAAAAGCTACCACAGAGTGAACTCCAACCATGACGGCATCACAGTGGTCATCTGTCAACATCTACAAGATTCAGTGGTCACAAAATCATGATTCAGGCCTCCAAAGCCACGCCCAAATAAGAGGCATGTTTGCAAGCTGCTTAAAATGCCTCCAGGTTGACAGAAAAAGTTCCTGGTCTGAGGGACGTAGAACAGAAAAATAAAGGACTGATCAATTTATGTAAAAGGGAAGCTCCCAAAGTCTACTGAAGATGGTGGAGAAGATCCTCAGTATCAGGCAGATCAGAAACTTCTAGAACTGAAGCAAAACACGTGAATGTAGCTTCTCTTAATGTCCTTGTTGGGACATTTTTCCTGTCACTAAGGGTCTGTCTGAAAACCTAGTAATTCTTAGATACCTTAAAATGCTCCTACTGAGGCTCCTTAATTCTGAGTGATAATCTGACTGAATAACGAGGGAGCGTCCGACGCTTCCTCAGCGCTGAAGGCAATCCCAGCATTCACTGCGGCACGACTTTGCCCACAAAAAATGAAAACATGGCGGACTAATGCAGAGCAACCAACAGAGTTTTTTTCAAATGTAAATAAATGCTCATTGATTTTTAATTTGTATAAAAGTGCACAAGTGTCGTTTATTTGTAAATTCAGGCTCGTCAGTGACAGTTTAACCGTTTGCGGTACACGGAGGGAGACGTTAGCTGGCGTGCTAGCGGGTTGTGCCGCCTCCGCCTGTCGGTTTGAATGGCCTGAGGCTAACTGTGTTAGCTTAGTAAGCTAAAACTGTGGTGATGTAATTGCCATAATCTCTTAGTAGTGAGTTTGATGTCTTATTAGAATCCTCTCTACTGAGGCAGCTGATCAGGTAGAAAGTAGGCAGCAAGGCAGCTCAGTAGGTTGTTTGTGCAATGTAATTGTTTACTGGGTATTTTTAATTAAATCTGCCTCTGGCTCTACCTTACAGTTGTCCATTTCTTAGTTTGTACAGTATATAACCCAGCCCACCTGCCATACCCATACTGGCCAGCTAGGGGAAAAGAAGGGTGAGGCACAGGTTGACAAAGTGTAGTTCCTTTCCCTAACTCACTACACCTGGGGGTATCACTTTTTTAAGCCTATACTGGACATATCTCTAGGCCTTTCTCCTCCTTATAGCCCTTTTGCTAGTGATCTGCTGCTCTGGTTTCCAAGAGCCAAGCTGGTAAACAGTGGCATTATTCTTCTGCTGCAGCAGCCACAGGTGCTCTTCCATCTTGAGTTTAGTCCATGTTTTGTCACTACTGGTTCTCTGTTGAGCGTTTGGGTTGTAACTAGTCGATTGACTGTGTAGGTGGCTAAGATGCGCCTATTTACCTTGTGTCCTTGCCCCTCTGGTGTCTCATGACAGTGATCAAGAGCTGAAAAGCACTAAAAGCAAGACGCCCATTAATAATTAACGCTTTTTCCCCTTTTTTTTCTTTGACGTGAAATCGCCTGTGGCGAAGTTGAAATAAACAACCAGAAAAAAAGAAAAACACATATCTGTCTCCCATCGGTTCTTCTTTCCACCCAGTACAACATCTGTTAAACCCCTGACCATCACATGCACAATTATCACTAAACAGACACTGCCATTGACATTTGGGGGTGGTTTTAATATCATGGCTCATAATTTATTCACAAACTAATTAGGCAAACAATAAGAAACAGGTACCCAGTGTTGGAGGAACGCCTACAGGACGGAGGCAGAGACATTACCATGGGGAAAATAACATGAGCTTTATTATAATAATAAAGCAGGAGTAAACACTGAGCATGTGCAGAGTTGTCATAGAGGGGATACAGCGGTTTGGGAAATCAGACAGGATGGGTGCATTATCCTGATATAGGAGAGCACAATAAGAAAACAGATCTAGGTTTAAAAGCTAGGGAGTTGTCAAGGGTCCGATTGACAGACGGCCTTATATGTAATTTTCACTAATACTTCTTAATAGCAGAATTAATCACATGATCAATATGGTATCACCAAATCAGGCATCCGATATAAACGCATCGACAGTCCATTATGTCTATTTAATTTATGGCTGAGGTGTTGTTGCTCTTGAATTACCCACCTCACACTAAGACCAATGAAAACCTTTAACGTCTTTATAAAGAACCATTTTAATGTTTTTAATGTTTTTCTGTGCAGATTGCTTGACATTTTTTGCTGCAGAAAGCTGAAGGGCTAATCGGAACAGAATTCAACTTACTGTGGTGTCGGTGAGTCTCAAGCAAACATTATGCTCCTTTACTGTGGAAGTTTAGCCCTTTTATTAGGAAAGAAAATAAGTAATAATACCACACAGGACACCATACACACCTTTAGCAAAAATGGTAATAACACACTCATAACAATTTGAACACACCAACATCACAACTATATTACACTAACTCTCCCAAAATAATTCAACCATTAATCCCATTTTAACCCATATTACTGTTTTGCCTGAAGCTATGCTGCATCATGGGAATACAGCGCTGCCACAGTCGGTAAAGTAAGCCGGCAGGACATCCCAAAACGGTTGTTCGCCACAATACTTTTTGGAGTATTGGAGTATGGATGGATGGACAGATAATATCTATTTATATATATATACTGTAGATAGATTGACAGACAGACAGACCGATAGATAGACAGATAGATAGATAGATAGATAGATAGATAGATAGATAGATAGATAGATAGATAGATAGATAGATAGATAGATAGATAGATAGATAGATAGACAGACAGACAGACAGACACATAGACAGATAGGTAGACAGACAGACAGATATATACGTAGATAGACAGACAATAGATAGATAGAGATAGATAGATAGATAGATAGATAGATAGATAGATAGATAGATAGACAGACAGACAGACAGACAGACAGACAGACAGACAGACAGACAGACAGACAGACAGATAGATAGATAGATAGATAGATAGACAGATAGATAGATAGACAGACAGATAGATAGATAGACAGACAGATATATAGATAGACAGACAGATAGATAGATAGATATAGACAGACAGACAGACAGAGACAGACAGACAGACAGACAGACAGACAGACAGACAGACAGACAGACAGACAGATAGATAGATAGATAGACAGACAGATATATAGATAGACAGACACAGATAGATAGATAGATACAGACAGACAGACAGACAGACAGACAGACAGACAGACAGACAGACAGACAGATAGATAGATAGATTCTTGAATGTAGATAGATCATTTTATTAATCCCAAAGGGGCAACAAGAAAGTGCTAGTCATCAAGTCCTCTTAGCCAATAAACACTTTTAATTGGCAATGAACCAATAAAACTGAGAATTACTGAGGGATTAGAACAGTCCGTCAACAGACTGAGAAACGTACAGGCCTGAACCTGAAGCATGAAACAGAGCTGTTCTGTCGTTTCATTTGCACTGTCTAAGATGCTCTGCTTAATCTAAAAGCTGTCTTTTGTTTTTCTCTGGTTTTGCGTTCGGACAGAGCTCGATCCATCAGTCTCGCCGCACGAGCCTGCACCGCCATTAATCACCGGGACGTACACGGGTGACGCGGCGCCTCTCAGACGGACGCGCGGCTCGGCAGGTAAATATGAAGCCTGTCAACCACACAGGTAAACAAGCACAACAATGAGGGATGGCACCTGACGAATGAAAGAACGCGTTTGGCATGGAATATCGTACCATCTATCAATAACCGCACTGTGTGGCGGACTTTATCTTTTCTACCATCTTTATCTGATTCCTTTCTCTGTCTTTCACCCTCAGAGCAAAGCAATTCGGTTGTGAGCCTTGCTACCACGGCGGATACATAAATCCAGAAGTGACGAGGCTGGAGTTTGTGTGTGGTGGGATTCTATCAGTGATCTTAATAATGTTCTTAACGACTATTTTATGAGGATTTTATTAAGTAGTTAAGCCTGGGTCATGTTTTATTAGTGCTTATGGGGCAGTTTGAATCTTGGCTCTGCCACCGATCGGCTGGGCGCCATCTAGCGGGCACAATTGACAGTGCCTGCAGCAGACAATAATTAGCCACCGAGTCTGATGGGTGTTAAAAAAACAGACTAAGTGGGTGGGGTTTTCAGAAAACGCTGTGTAAGGCCGCTCAGGTGGCGCAGCAGTAAAAACACACGCTGGGATCTTGAATACATTGCATAGAATTTCAGCTCTGCCTTCCGGCTAGGCTGAGCAGCCGCATGAACAACGATTGGCCTGTTGTTCAGATATGGACGGGACTAAGCCGGATGGGGTCTCTCTCTCTCATAACTAATGCAATTACGACCTCTGCTGGCTGATTGATGGCGCCTGCACAGAGATGAGAAAAGAGTGCTCTCAGGGTGTGTCTCTCTGTACACAGTGCTGAGCTGCACTGCACTCGTCAAAGTTGTAGGTGATTAGATGCATACAGCTGCTGCCCACGTGTCAGAGGGGGCGTGGGTTAGCTTCGTTCTCCTCAATCAGAGCTGGGATCGGCATTGGTGGAGAGGAAGCATGACGCAGTCGGGCAACTGGACGCACTAAAAGGGAGAAAAAAGGGGAGAAAATGCATTAAAAAAAGACCCTGGTTAGCAGATCGAGGTGTCTGTGTGAATCCCTCGAGGCACGGGCAAAAAAGAAAGGGTTGAGGACTGCACATGTGTTGAAAGAGGCATGAAGCAGGCGAATATACCCTCCTTGAACACAGTCAGGATCCCCACCAGCGGAGGACTAACTGGCTATGCTAAAATTGAGAGAGAAAGGAAGAAAGTGCATAAACAAATGGATAAAAATAGTGATTATAGGAACCAGTGTTGGGTTAGCTGGGACATTGGGGGTCGACTGGGAAAGAAACTGCTTGTTGAAATGTAGTTTGTGTTGTACTAGGTTTATGATGGTTAGGGTTAGGGCTAGGTTATGATTTGGGTTTAGGCAAGGGTAAGGGTTGAGATTCTATCTATTCTATTTCCTAAGTAGATCAGACTGAATCTCGTTGTACTTGTACAATGACAGTAAAGGTATTCGTAATCGTATTGGTAAATATGTTGAAGGTTTGGTGTCTATGTGCTGCAAAGCCTTGCTCTAAACAAAATACTCAGACCAGGGTTAAGATTTATAGTTTGATTGATGCTGCTCACACAGGTTTCTTTAAAGATGTGCTCACCAATCATCTGGGAAAAATCCTCTATAAATATACAATACAAAGAACTACAAAGAATTCTTCACCTCGGTCATGCCTTAGAAGCACTCAGACTTTAAAAATGCATATAATTAGGACCTTACTAAATTCACAGGAAAATGTGCTTAATTTCACAGACCTCGTTTTTTCACATTTCACGTCAGTCATTAAATTACACTCATAAATTAAATGATAGAATAAATAGAAGCTACAAAACACAGCACAGCTACCTTAATAGTTGAATGTAAAACTAAAACATCCAGCGACGGTCTCAAATACAAAAATTCTTGTCAAGTGTTTTGACACACCCCCTCCCACATCCACAGAATCGGTTGTTAGTTTTCCAAACTCAGTTACCCAAGGTGTGTTTTTAGCTGCTTTACACTTCAACACCTTGGACATTTTGACTAAGCGATTGCTAACTGAATTGCCATAGGATTGCTAGGATGCCTCATAGTGCAGATTAACCAGTAAACATGAGGCACTTGAACGCTACACGTAAACAAACCTTCAATTTAGAATTTCACCTCAAACTGCATTTTACACAAGAAACGGCTCATTTCATGGTCCGTGATGTGATTTTCATGGCTGTGAATTAGGTAGGGCTTTATGTATATAAAACTCTACACCCTCAGTCACGCAAACAACATAATAATCCATATAAAGTCTCTTAATGAACACCTATAAAGAAACAAATCAACCCCCACTTTCATTTTTTAAAGATGGAATGTCTTTTTCAGCCATAATATTAATAATACAGAATCAGAATCTTTAAGTACCAGGTGTACAAGAAATTTCTCTTGGTGCAGGTGTGAACATATTTAGATGTAGTAAAATAATATAGAAAAACTTATATTATATAAACATAGACATTTATCTACACATAAATAAAACAGTAAACTAACAAACTTCGAGTAAAAAATTATGCATTGGAGAAATTGAAGTGATTATTATTCCCAGTAGTAGGGTGAGGTACATATGTGTGCAGGAGAATTATGGCATGATATATACAGATGATACATGTATACAGCAAGTGTGTTAAAGTGCATGTGCAGCATCTTTACAACATTAAACAGAATTGTTGAAACAATCTGATCAACACACGAATGAGAAAACCTCATCTAAAAGCACAGAGCAGGACTGGCTTGTTTACGTTTCTCTTTCTAGTCATGTTATACTGGGGCACCCAAGAAGTCGTAGCTCCACTATAATCTTCTCACAAACAAAAAACATGGCAGACTTCATTGCGACCGGTTCTATAGCTGCAAGAGAAACAAGATCTAGTGCTGTATTTTACCTTGTATTTATTAGTATCAGAATTACATCCATGGTGGCTAAGTGGGTAGAATTGTCGCCTCACAGCAAGAAGGTCCTGGGTTCGATCCCCAGGTGGGGTGGTCCAGGTTCTTTCTGTGTTTGCATGTTTGCATGTTCTTCCCGGTTTCCTCCCACAGTTCAAAGACGTGCAAGTGAGATGAATTGGAGATACTAAATTGTCCATGACTGTACGATATTACCTTGTGAACTGATAACCCTTGTGTAATGAGTGGCTACCATTCCTGTCATGAATGTAACCAAGGTTTAAAACATGACATTAAAATCCTAATAAACTAACAATAAACAAACATCAGAATTCAATCCTGTGGCATTATGGCATTAGCTAATGCCAGAATATTTTAGTATATAGTGTCATGTGCAACTGCGTGTGTAACACTTAATAAATGATAAATTGGTTGGTTTTTGTGAAATTGTTCACAATTATTTTAATAAATGGGCCAATTGGCAGATATTGTGTAACAGTTGATTTACTGAATGAGTTCCTGTCCTTCTGTGCTGCCATTTGTGAACAGCAGAGGGGGTGTTAATTAATGAGTGTTAATTTGCTCCAGGTAGAAGTTTTTCTATATATCACGGCCTCTCCCTCTCACACCTGCCAGCTCCTCTATTGTCACATAAGAGGGCTGTGTGAAAATCTAGTGATCTCTCTATATAAACACATTTTACATCATCCTACACTCCTGAGAAGGAGGCATGTCTAAATTCTTAGATTTCTTAAAATGCTCCTACTGAGGCGCCTTAATTCTGAGTGATAATCTGTGAGCTAAAATTGCGGTGATGTAATTGGCATAATCTCTGTAAAAGTGGTGCATCTTAACAATCTGCCTTATGAGTTTGATGTCTTATTAGAATCCTCTCTACTGAGGCAGCTGATCACGTAGGCAGTAGGCAGCTCACTAGGTTTTCAGACAGATCCTAGCATTTCTCTAAAATCGTGGTGCCATCATTCTGTTCTTCATACCAGATTTGAAACAGCTTTTACACTGGATGCCCTTCCTGACGCATCCCTCTTTATTTTATCCAGGCTTGGTAGATGCCTGGCCGGGCTATAGCACTGTACTGGGCTAGCCGAGCCTCCGAGCAGCACATAATGATCACAATAATAAATGGGTGTAAATTCTGGGACATGACAAGGCAACAAGCTCTGATCCACCATGGTCTCGTCTTTTATGGAAGAGGTTTAGCTGTGGATACCTACAGTAATGGGAGACCGTGTGTGTGTGTGTCAGGTGTTTACCACAGCTTGATTAATGTACAAGGCGTACCGTTATACAGCGAGTACAGAAGAAGCACTTATGATAAATGGCTTCAGAGTAAATAACAAAAGTTGATTAAGAACGAGTGCTGAAAAAAATGATCCTCTCACTTCTGTTCTCTTCAGAACAGCGGCCGTAAAAACGTTCAATAAATAAGAGATAGTTTTAAATAAATACAGACGTGTGTTGTGATTTAACGAGTCGACCTTTCAGTTTGTTTAAAGCGATAATGGACGTGGTGTTCTCCGGGTTAGAAAAGAGAAGCACTCCCAAAACTCCCAGAGGGACGAATCCTCTGCTCACCCCAGACTAACACCATTGGCTAGTGGCTTGTTTTATTGACTATAGAGGAATAATGATGTGTGGTGAGCTGACTGATGGGCCTTTTTTTATAAATTTTATTATAAGGTTTTTTTATTTATTTATCTTTTTATTTCATTTTACATACATTCCCTTTTAAATGTCTTATTAAAGGATTACTGGTTAAATAAAACTCAAATAAAGTGAAAATAAAAGAAAATCACCATTCAGTTTGTTACCGGCCAGTCTGTCATGGTGTAGAGACAGACAGACAGACAGATGGACAGATAGTTAGACAGACAGACAGACAGACAGACAGATAGATAGAGAGACAGACAGACAGGTAGATAGACAGACAGGCAGGCAGACAGATAGGCAGACAGGTAGATAGATAGATAGATAGATAGATAGATAGATAGATAGATAGATAGATAGATAGATAGATAGATAGATAGATAGATAGATAGATAGATAGACAGACAGACAGACAGACAGACAGACAGACCGGTAGGTAGGTAGGTAGGTAGGTAGGTAGACAGACAGACAGACAGACAGACAGACAGACAGACAGACAGACAGACAGATCCCAAAGGAAATTAAGGATGTTTGCGATTATAGATAGGATTATAATATACAATTATTTAAATTAAAGATGTTTATGATTATATATATAAATTGTTGTATGTTAGCAGAGGGAGCACTAAGGCGCAGATGAATGATGCATAAGTGTTCGTTCGCTCCAGGTGGAAGTTTTTCTACATATCACTGTTTCCCCATCACACCTGTCAGCTCCTCTGTTCGCAAAACTGCTTTTCTCTAAAGCCGTCACGGGGCAAAAATCCAAAAGTGTAGGTTGGTAGTGTAGAGTGTAGATTGATAGTGTAGAGTGTAGATTGATAGTGTAGAGTGTAGATTGATAGTGTAGAGTGTAGATTGATAGTGTGAGGGACGTAGAGGAAGATGGACAGAGACACACGATGGAGACTGATGGAGACAACGAGTGATACTTTGTGAGTATTAATGGGGCCATTCTCAGCCAATTAGAGTCAGCGAGCCGTACGGGATCAATGGGATCGATACAGGCATTCACTCTCATGTCCCAGCATTCCCTGGGCCAATCAGGGCCTCTAATGACACATCATTAGACTTCTACTGATTCTCTGCTGATGTCATTATTTAGCTCCTGAAATAGCCCTGGACGCTGGGCAGCAGGTTAGAGACCCACTAGAAACATTCATCCTTTCATGAAGCATCAGTAACCACTTCATCCTGACCAGAGGTGCGAGTCTAAGGCTTCATCCCAAACAAGGAGGCGGGAATACACCAGGGACAGGGCGCCAATCCATCACAGGGCTACAGACACTCACTCATTCACTCATTTACTTCTCAGGGGAAATAAAAATAATCCAATCAGCTTCTAGAATGTTCATGAAAACTGAACGACTCCAAAAGTATGTGGACACCAATACGTAAGATTGTTGGACATCCTATTCCAAAACCACAGGCATTCATACAGAGTCGGTTCAGCTATATCTTTAAACAGCTGTGGGAATGTGTGCCCATTTAGTTACTAACGTCAAGCTAGAAGGTCTGGCTTCCAATTTATCCCAAAGCTGTTTAGTGGGGTAAGACCACCAGACCAAACATGTCTGTACAGACCTGGCTTTATGCACAGGGGAACAGTCAGGCTGGAATAGGAAAGGGCCTTCCCCAAACTGCTGCCACAACATAGGAAGTATATGATTCTGAACTCAAAAATCAGTGCTCACGTCCACATAACAGGTGTAATAAATGAATTATTAAGAGATAATGATAGGGGCCTGTGGTAGCCTAGTGGGTAGGGCTTTGGGCTATCAACCGGAAGATTGGCGGTTCAAATCCAGGCTCTGCTATGTAGCCACTGCTGGGTCCTTGAGCAAGGCCCTTAACCCTGTCTGCTCCAGGGGCGCCGTAAGTTGGCTGACCCTGCGCTCTGACCCCAGCTTCCAACACCAGCTGGGATATGCGAATAAAGAATTTCATTGTACTGTACACCTGTATATGTATATATGACAAATAAAGGATATCTATCTTATCTTATATGCTTCCAACTTGGCAGCAACAGTTTAGGGAAGGCCCTTTCCTGTTCCAGCATGACTATGAAGCTCTATAAAGACATGAAGAAAAGCTCGATATAAAGAAACTCCAGTGTTTTGCACAGAGCCCTGACCTCAGCCCCACTCAACAGCTTTTTGGAATGAACTGGAACATCGACTGAGGTTTTCTTGACCACATCAGTGCCCAGCCATACAAATACTGTTTTGAGGGAGATGGCACAAATTCCCACAGACAGAAATACTTTAAAGTGATATAAGAAGCCGTTTCAGAAAAGCGGCTATTTTATCACTTTATTTTAGATCCCTATTTTAATCACATTTGTTTTTGAAATGTGACGTCCGACAAGCTCATGGTCAGGTGTCCAAATACTTTTGCCATATAGTTTACATGGGCACCTGTGTTATTGAGTTTTATTTAAGTTTATTTGTCACATACAGAGTCATACACAGTACAACTAGCAGTGAAATAAGTAGAAAAAATATAAATAGAAATCTAAAAAAATTAATAAAAGAAATAAAAAAATTAATAAAAGAAATATAAGTTGAGAAAATATTAGTAAAAATATAAGAAATAGAAGTAGAAAGAATATTAGTAAAATATAAAAAATAATGTATGTAAAAGAAATATAGCAATATACAGGTCCTTCTAAAAAAATTAGCATATTGTGATAAAGTTCATTATTTTCCATAATGTAATGATAAAAATTAAACTTTCATATATTTTAGATTCATTGCACACCAACTGAAATATTTCAGGTCTTTTATTGTTTTAATACTGATGATTTTGGCATACAGCTCATGAAAACCCAAAATTCCTATCTCAAAAAATTAGCATATTTCATCCGACCAATAAAAGAAAAGTGTTTTTAATACAAAAAAAGTCAACCTTCAAATAATTATGTTCAGTTATGCACTCAATACTTGGTCGGGAATCCTTTTGCAGAAATGACTGCTTCAATGCGGCGTGGCATGGAGGCAATCAGCCTGTGGCACTGCTGAGGTGTTATGGAGGCCCAGGATGCTTCGATAGCGGCCTTAAGCTCATCCAGAGTGTTGGGTCTTGTGTCTCTCAACTTTCTCTTCACAATATCCCACAGATTCTCTATGGGGTTCAGGTCAGGAGAGTTGGCAGGCCAATTGAGCACAGTAATACCATGGTCAGTAAACCATTCACCAGTGGTTTTGGCACTGTGAGCAGGTGCCAGGTCGTGCTGAAAAATGAAATCTTCATCTCCATAAAGCTTTTCAGCAGATGGAAGCATGAAGTGCTCCAAAATCTCCTGATAGCTAGCTGCATTGACCCTGCCCTTGATAAAACACAGTGGACCAACACCAGCAGCTGACATGGCACCCCAGACCATCACTGACTGTGGGTACTTGACACTGGACTTCAGGCATTTTGGCATTTCCTTCTCCCCAGTCTTCCTCCAGACTCTGGCACCTTGATTTCCGAAAACAGTACTTTGGACCACTGAGCAACAGTCCAGTGCTGCTTCTCTGTAGCCCAGGTAAGGCACTTCTGCCGCTGTTTCTGGTTCAAAAGTGGCTTGACCTGGGGAATGCGGCACCTGTAGCCCATTTCCTGCACACGCCTGTGCACGGTGGCTGTGGATGTTTCTACTCCAGACTCAGTCCACTGCTTCCGCAGGTCCCCCAAGGTCTGGAATCGGCCCTTCTTCACAATCTTCCTCAGGGTCCGGTCACCTCTTCTCGTTGTGCAGCGTTTTCTGCCACACTTTTTTCTTCCCACATACTTCCCACTGAGGTGCCTTGATACAGCACTCTGGGAACAGCCTATTCGTTCAGAAATTTCTTTCTGTGTCTTACCCTCTTGCTTGAGGGTGTCAATGATGGCCTTCTGGACAGCAGTCAGGTCGGCAGTCTTACCCATGAATGCAGTTTTGAGTAATGAACCAGGCTGGGAGTTTTTAAAAGCCTCAGGAATCTTTTGCAGGTGTTTAGAGTTAATTCGTTGATTCAGATGATTAGGTTAATAGCTCGTTTAGAGAACCTTTTCATGATATGCTAATTTTTTGAGATAGGAATTTTGGGTTTTCATGAGCTGTATGCCAAAATCATCAGTATTAAAACAATAAAAGACCTGAAATATTTCAGTTGGTGTGCAATGAATCTAAAATATATGAAAGTTTAATTTTTATCATTACATTATGGAAAATAATGAACTTTATCACAATATGCTAATTTTTTGAGAAGGACCTGTAGGTAGAAAAAATATAAAAAAAATAGTAGTAGTAAAAATATAGGTAGAAATATAAAAAATAAGTAGAATAAATATAGAAATATAAGTAAAAAAAAATAAGTAAAAAAATAAAAATATTAGTAAAAATATGAAAAATAGAAGTAAAAAAAATATTAGTAAAAATATTAATAAAATATAAGTAGAAAGATAAAAAATAAGTAAAAGAAATATAGAAATATAAGTAGAAAGATATAAAAAAAACAAAAAATGGAAGTAGAAAAAATCTTAGTAAAAATAGAAGTAGAAAATTTTAAATAGAAGCAGTTTAAAGTAGAAAATGTACAAAATGACAAAGAATTGTGCATGTACATTCCTGTGTAACATATGTGATATACAAATCTACATGTGTATATATTAGGGCTGTCGTTTAACGCGTTAATTAACGTGATTACCGTGTTAAAATGTTAATCGCGATTAAAAAAATTAATCAAGATTAAAAAAAATTTTATTTGGCTGTTTGTGCTACGTAAATCTGTGTCTCTGTGGTAATGAACTGTATTTCAGATGAATTTGGATGTAAAGCGCATTACTTGTGACCCGCCAGCGCAGTCAAACAGAAAAAAGTAATAAATTATCGTCGCTGTCTGATGAAAAACTACTTTTAGCGGTTTTCACTATTTTTACGTGTTGATGAAAACATGAATGAAATCACGCAATCTTTGTAACGAGTATTTTCATTGGCTGTTAGAGCTGTCCATCAAAACCGCGTAGCTCCGCCTCCTTCCCTCAGGTACTGTTTGAGACAGAAGTGAAACTGCGTGATGTTTCATCTCTACAGTTTATTCAGGTTATTCTATCACATGGCTATAAACATGATTTATATTTGTGATGTTTGTAGTTTTTTAAAAACACATTTGTATCTGATATTTATATGGACTAAGCGTTTACATGGACTGTAATAATTAACACTTTTTATAGCTACAGTCAATAACTTCTATATAATGTCTGGTAACTTGATTGTTTTAGGTATGTATAGGTATTTAAATGGTAATTTATAACAATATTTCCCAGTAATTTTTCTGCACAACACAGTATTAAAAGCTTTTCTTAATAGATCTATGAAATAATCATATCTGTGTTTTGTTATTGATGCATAATATTACATTAAAATATTTTGAAAGGATGATTTATGCTTATCATTAGCATATGCAATTTGTTGAGGGGGTCCAACTTTTTTTTTTTTTTTGCTCTGGGGCCCATGAGCTTCTAGTTACACCACTGGTGTTGCATCTAGAAATGGTTCTTGCAATAAAAATGTGCATAACTGTTCAAATTTTGCTTAATTATTAGTTTGCGATTAATCGCAATTAATCTCGATTAAAAATTGTAATCGCATGACAGCCCTAGTATATATACATATATGCGCACATACATAATAGCTTGCAGGAAAAAGCTCATTATCTCTGTCTTGGCCTTCAGGGAGCGAAAACGCCACCCAGACCGTAAGAGAGTTTAGGTGTTTCAGCCACACCCAGTGCTTACAGGTTTATATAATCAATGAGTCCATAATAAAAACAAACAATATGCTTTTAACTCTGCGGCAACACTTTGACAAGTTTAGTCTGGAAAATCTTCTTCTCTTCATCCTGCACAGAGTCCTGACCTCAGCCCCACTTAACAGCTCTGGAATGAACTGTGCCCGGCCATACAAATGTTTTTTTGATTGAATGGGTACAGAGGTCACTCTATTTTAATATCGTTTGTTTTTTAAAAGTGACATCCAACAAGCACACGATTAGGCGTCCACATACTTTTGGCAATAAATCGTAGCTGTTCTAACAAGCTAATTGTCATTCCTTACGAAGCGTAGCGCTGAAACAAATGCGTCCCGACCGCGGCGTGAGACAGGTGACAAAGCAGTCGATTAATTCATTAGAATGAGGCTGAGCCACATCGATGGATCATATATCAGGTACGAGGACGGAGGAACGGCTAATTTATATTAGCTCTGATAGCAGCGCAGACAAACGAGCCGTCGTTTCACACGCTAAACCAAAACACGCCGGAGCTCGCGGTGGGGAGAGATACGTGTGTGTGTGAATAAGTGTGTGTATGAATACGTGTGTGTTTTAACGAGGGTGAGTTTAAAGAGAGCGCATTAATTCTGACTGTCAACTAAACGTCAGGTGGGATTCTGTGTGTGTGAGCTGTACTGGTCTTTACTGGTCTGTTCTGGTTTTTATGGTTCTTTACTGGTCTGTTTAGGTCTTTACGGGTCTTTACTGGTCTGTACTGGTCTTTACTGGTATGTACTGGTCTGTACTGGACTGTACCCATCTGTACTGGTCTTTACTGGTCTGTTCTGGTCTTTACGGGTCTTTACTGGTCTGTACCGGTCTGTTCTGGTCTGTACTGCTCTCTACTGGTCTTTACGGGTCTTTACGGGTCTTTACTGGTCTGTACTGGTCTTTACTGGTCTGTACCGGTCTGTACTGGTCTGTACTGGTCGGCTTCCAAAAATGTTCTTCTGGGTTCAAACTGATGTCACAGCGTTCATTCTCTATGTTGTGCATCCATTCATACTTTCATTCACTGACCACTTATCCTGATCTGAGTGGATCCTGGTCCAGTCCATCCCAAAAACACTGGGCGTAAATGATACCCTCTGGACAGAGATGTGCTATGATAGACTGACTTACTTTTTCTTT
The DNA here is from genome assembly GCF_030014385.1 of Trichomycterus rosablanca. NCBI lineage: Eukaryota > Metazoa > Chordata > Actinopteri > Siluriformes > Trichomycteridae > Trichomycterus > Trichomycterus rosablanca. Next base: position 46,608,931 of record NC_085989.1, on the reverse strand, counting down.
CTTTTTTTTCTTTCTCTTTATTTACAAAGTTGAATCAGTTCATCTGGACACAAGTTTGTTGAAGAGATACGTTTCGTCACTCAATCCGAATGACTTCTTCAGTCTGAGCTGGTATTGAATACCCCAACCCGGTATCTCTACAACAAACTTGTGTCCAGATGAACTGATTCAATTTTGTGGATTTGTGTACCTTGATTATTGAGCATGCATCAACAGTTTCTCTTTCTTTCTTTATTTATTTCTCTCTTGCTTTTTTCTTTCTTTTTTTGTTTCAATTTTTATTTCTTTCTCTCTCTTTATTTTTCTCTCTTTTTTATTTATCTCTTTCTCTCTGTTTTTCTTTCTTTCTTTTGTTTTTTCTTTCTTTTTTTTCTTTCTTTCTCTTTTTCTTTCTTTCTTTTCTCTTTTTGTTTTTCTCTCTTTCTTTATTTCTTTCTTTATTTCCTTCTTTATTTCTTTCTTTCTCTCTTTTAGTTTTTTCTCCTTTCTTTCTTTCTTTCTTTTTTTCTTTCTTTCTCTTTTTGTTTTTCTCTCTTTCTTATTTATTTATGTCTCTCTTTTTGTTTTTCCCGCTTTCTTTCTTTCTTTTTTCTTTCTTTCTGTCTTTCTCATTCTTTTTCTTTCTTTTCTTTTTTTCTCTTTCTTTTGCTTTTTTATTTTTTCTTACTCTCTCTTTGTTTCTTTATTTTTTATGTATTTATTATTTCTTTCTCTCTTTTGTTTTTCTTTCTTTGTTTGTTTCTTTCTTACTTTCTTTCTTTCTTTATTCTTTCTTTCCCTCTTTTGTTTTTCTTTCTTTCTTTCTTTAGTTTTTCTTTCATTTTTCTCTTTTTTTTTTGTTTGTTTGTTTTTCTTTTTTTCTTTTGTTTTTTTCTTTATTTTTTTCTTTATTTTTCTTTGTTTTTATTTCTTAATTTATTTTTCTCTCTTTGTTTTTCTTTCTTTTTTCTTTTTTCTTTGTTTTTATTTCTTTCTCTTTCATTGTCTCTGTTTTTATTTTTTTCTTTATTTTTCTCTTTGTTTTTCTTTGTTTTTCTTTCATTTTCTCTTTGTTTTTATTTATTTCTTTCTTTTTCTATTTCTCTTTGTCTTCTTTCAAAGATCTTATTGTATTCTTTTTTATTCTGTCCATCCTCATCAATCCTGATGTCAGCCAGGCCCTTCACCCTTAAATAGCTTCCCTTGACTGACACGGAATGGGTTCGGTTCCAGTTCAGGAAACTTCCAGCTGTAAACGTTTGCAGCTGGAAGTTTCCTGAACTGGAACCAAACCCATTCCGTGTCAGTCAAGGGAAGCTATTTAAGGGTGAAGGGCCTGGCTGACATCAGGATTGATGAGGATGGACAGGATTAGAAAGATCAGGAGTTTATTAGATGGATGGAGTAGGTAGGTTGTTTGGGAGGCCAGAGGAGTTTGACAGCATGGGTTATGGTGGGGCTTGAACCTGCAATCTTATGATTACTAGTTCAGCACCTTAACCACTGAGCTCTACAGTAGCTTCTGCTCTATGATACAGTGTGTACCAGACATCCAGTGTTTCCAGGTATGCCATGGACCCACCATGACCCTGAAAATCTAAATGAACCCATTACTGTAGATGAAGGAACATTAAAAATTCTCAGTCCTGGTCCACAGTCCACAGAATGAGCAGCTGCCGGGCTAAATTCAGAAGGGTGTTCATTTTATTCCCTTCATCCTGATTAATGCTGATGATAATTCATCATTATCATCAACCTCATCATCGTAGTGAGACACAACCAGGGCAGAAAGATTCCTTCACCCAGAGTTCATGTTCTTCTCTTCACCATCTCCTTCTTCACAAGTTCCTCTAAGTTGGGACAGTATGGAGAATGCAAATGAAATAAAAACACAGTTCCTTACATTTACTTTGACTTTTATTTGATGTCAGACAGGATGAACCTGAGATATTTCATGTTTTGTCTGCTTAATTTCATTTCATTTATTAATAAACATCCATTCCTGCATTTCAGATCTGCAACACATTCCAAAAAAAGCTGGGACGGGGGCAATTTAGGGCTAGTAATGAGGTGAAAAAACTAATAATGATGCGATTTTAAACAGGTGATGTCAACAGGTGATTGTAATCATGGTTTGGTACAAAAGCAGCATCCAGGAAAGGCTGAGTCTCTGATGATCAAAGATGATCAGAGGATCCAGTTTGTCAACAAATGTGTGAGAAAATGATTGAAATGTTTAAAAACAATGAACCTCAAAGAAAGATTGGAAGGGATTTGCATATTTCTCCCTCTACAGTGCATAATATCATTAAACCATTCAAGGAATCAGGAGGAGTTTCAGTGCGTAAAGGCCAAGTGCGCAAGCTTAAGCTGAACACCCGTGATCTTCAATCCCTCAGACGACACTGCATCAAGAACCACCACTCAACAATAGCTGATATAACCACATGGGTGAGGGATTAGTTTATCAAACCTTTATCAAGCTCTACAATACAGAGTTACATACACAAATACCACTTAAAACTTTACTGTGCAAAAAAGAAACCTTATGTTAACCATGTCCAGAAGCGGCGTCGACTTCTCTGGGCTCGGAGGCATCTAGGCTGGACCATCACACAGTGGAAACGTGTATTGTGGTCAGATGAATCAGAATTCCAGGTCTTTTTTTAAAAGAATGGATGCCGTGTGCTCCGGACCAAAGACGAAAAGGACCATCCAGACTGTTATCAGCAACAAGTCCAGAAGCCAGGGTCTATCACGGTATGGGGCTGTGTCAATGCCCTTGGCAAAGGTCATTTACACTTCTGTGATGCAGCATTAATGTAGAAAAGTACATTGAGAGCTTAGAGCAACATGTGCTGCCTTCAAGACGTCGTCTTTTCCAGGGACATTCATGTATCTTTCAACAAGACAATGCAAAACCACCTGCTGCACACATTACAAAGGCATGGCTGAGAAAGAAGAGGGTACGGGTATTGCAATCAAATAAAAGTCAAAGTAAATGTAAGAAACTCTGTGTTTTTATTACTGTCCCAACTTTTTCTGATTTGGAGTTGTAATTATTTAATATGGCTGGGTTTTATATTATTTCATTATTTATTTCTATCTGATTAATTATTTTGATTTATTATGAAAGTTATTTTTAGAAACTGAACTGAAATACACACTGTGCATTATCAGATTGGACCTACAGAACAGGAAGTGCAGCTCATTTCCTGCATTTAATCAGCCTCTGAACACATGATCTTTAAAGAAAATGTGCCCCCCTCTGAAAAAAACCTCATACACCCCCCAGTGCCTGTCCCGTAGTTTAAATAGTGCTGTATTAAAGTGTCGACACTTAATGGGGGGGGGTGTTAGAGCTAGGGTGGTTTGAATCAGGCTGTTTGTTTATTTAAATCCGGGGTTGGACTGATGATGGTGTTTATGTGCACTATATAGTGAATAAAGTGTGCGGTTTGGGATGTGTCCACATTGGACTGATGATGGTGTTTATGTGCACTATATAGTGAATAAAGTGTGCGGTTTGGGATGTGTCCACATTGGACTGATGATGGCGTTCATGTGCACTATATACTGAATAGAGTTTGCGTTTTGGGACGTGTCCTCATTGGGCTGATGCTGATGTTTATGTGCACTACATAGTGAATAAAGTGTGCGGTTTAGGACAAGTCCACATTGGACTGATGATGGTGTTTACGTGCACTATATAGTGAATAGAGTGTGTGGTTTGGGATGTGTCCACATTGCACTGGTGATGGCGTTCATGTGCACTATATACTGAATAGAGTTTGCGGTTTGGGACGTGTCCTCGTTGGACTGATGATGATGTTTATGTGCACTATACAGTGAATAAAGTGTGAGGTTTGGGACGAGATGATGTTCATGTTCACTATATAGTGAATAGAATGTGCGGTTTGGGACGTGTCCTCATTGGACTGATGATGATGTTTATGTGCACTATACAGTGAATAGAGTGTGCGGTTTGGGACGAGATGATGTTCATGTTCACTATATAGTGAATAGAATGTGCGGTTTGGGACGTGTCCTCATTGGACTGATGATGATGTTTATGTGCACTATACAGTGAATAGAGTGTGTGGTTTGGGACGAGATGATGTTCATGTTCACTATATAGTGAATAGAATGTGCGGTTTGGGACGTGTCCTCATTGGACTGATGATGATGTTTATGTGCACTATACAGTGAATAGAGTGTGTGGTTTGGGACGAGATGATGTTCATGTTCACTATATAGTGAATAGAATGTGCGGTTTGGGACGTGTCCACATTGGACTGATGATGATGTTTATGTGAACTATATAGTGAATAGAGTGTGCGGTTTGGGACGTGATGATGATGTTCATGTTCACTATATAGTGAATAGAATGTGCGGTTTGGGACGTGTCGACATTGCACTGATGATGGCGTTCATGTGCACTATATACTGAATAGAGTTTGCGGTTTGGGACGTGTCCTCATTGGACTGATGATGATGTTTATGTGCACTATATAGTGAATAGAGTGTGCAGTTTGGGACGTGATGATGATGTTCATGTTCACTATATACTGAATAGAGTTTGCGGTTTTGGACGTGTCCTCATTGGACTGATGATGGTGTTTATGTGCACTATATAGTAAATAGAGTGTGGTTTGGGACGTGTCCTCGTTGGACTGATGATGATGTTTATGTGCACTATATAGTGAATAGAGTGTGCAGTTTGGGACGTGATGATGATGTTCATGTTCACTATATACTGAATAGAGTTTGCGGTTTGGGACGTGTCGACATTGCACTGATGATGGCGTTCATGTGCACTATATACTGAATAGAGTTTGCGGTTTGGGACGTGTCCTCATTGGACTGATGATGATGTTTATGTGCACTATATAGTGAATAGAGTGTGCAGTTTGGGACGTGATGATGATGTTCATGTTCACTATATACTGAATAGAGTTTGCGGTTTTGGACGTGTCCTCATTGGACTGATGATGGTGTTTATGTGCACTATATAGTAAATAGAGTGTGGTTTGGGACGTGTCCTCGTTGGACTGATGATGATGTTTATGTGCACTATATAGTGAATAGAGTGTGCAGTTTGGGACGTGATGATGATGTTCATGTTCACTATATAGTGAATAGAATGTGCGGTTTGGGACGTGTCGACATTGCACTGATGATGGCGTTCATGTGCACTATATACTGAATAGAGTTTGCGGTTTGGGACGTGTCCTCATTGGACTGATGATGATGTTTATGTGCACTATATAGTGAATAGAGTGTGCAGTTTGGGACGTGATGATGATGTTCATGTTCACTATATACTGAATAGAGTTTGCGGTTTTGGACGTGTCCTCATTGGACTGATGATGGTGTTTATGTGCACTATATAGTAAATAGAGTGTGGTTTGGGACGTGTCCTCGTTGGACTGATGATGATGTTTATGTGCACTATATAGTGAATAGAGTGTGCAGTTTGGGACGTGATGATGATGTTCATGTTCACTATATACTGAATAGAGTTTGCGGTTTGGGACGTGTCCTCATTGGACTGATGATGGTGTTTATGTGCACTATATAGTGAATAGAGTGTGGTTTGGGATGAGTCCAAATTGGACTAATGATGGTCACTGAACGTTGGTGTGTGTGTGTGTGTGTGTGTGTGTGTGTATGTGTGTGTGTGTGTGTGTGAGAGAGAGACACATCAGTGGTCTGAACAATGCACCACGACTAATGCTCATCTCAGGCTGCAGCTGGTTTGTGTCTCAATATGACAGGTAGTGACACATGTTTACCACACACACACACACACACACACACACTGTCTTTAACGTTTCGTCTTTATTCTGACTTTTATATTTAATTTCTCCTTCTTTTATTTAAACTCGTCGACCTTTATCAGATCACGTCATCGTTCATTCGGTCACAGCAGCTCAGCGGTGAGCTTCTGATTAACGTCTGAGCTCTTTATCCCTTCATGGAGAGTAAAGCTTGTCCGCCTGCTGACGGAACTTCAGCTCTACCTCGTCTAACTTCCAACGTATTTTACTTTTCCACTTGTTCTTCTTTCTTTCTTTCTTTCTTTCTTTCTTTCTTTCTTTCTTTCTTTCTTTCTTTCTTTCTTTCTTTCTTTCTTTCTTTCTTTCTTTCTTTCTTTCTTTCTTTCTTTTTTTCTTTCTTTCTTTCTTTCTTTCTTTCTTTCTTTCATACTCTTTCTCATTCTATCATTCATTTTCTTTCTTTTTTTGCTTACTGTCTCTTACTGTTTCATTCTGTTTCTTTACTTTTTTCTTTTTTTTCTTTCCTTTTCTTTCTTTCTTTTTTCTTAGTGTGTCTCTTTTTCTTTCTATTTTTTGTAACTTTTTTCTGTTTTTTAATTTTCTTTCTTTCTTTCTTTCTTTCTTTCTTTCTTTCTTTCTTTCTTTCTTTCTTTCTTTCTTTCTTTTTTTCTTTCTTTCTTTCTTTCTTTCTTTCTTTCTTTCTTTCTTTCTTTCTTTCATACTCTTTCTCATTCTATCATTCATTTTCTTTCTTTTTTCTTACCGTCTCTCTTTTTCTTTTGTGCTTTATTTTATTTTTTGACCTTTTTTCTTCTTTTCTTTCATTTTTCTTTGTTCTTTCTCTCTTTCATTCTTTTTTTTCTTTGTTTTCTTTTCTTTCTTTCATTCAGACTTTTTTTTCTGTCATTTATTTTCTTCCTTTTTTTTCTTAGTCTCTCTCCCTTATTATTTTTTTTACTTTTTCTCTTTCTGTCGTTTATTCTCTTTCTTTTTTACCATCTTTCCTTATTTGTTGTTCATTTTTCTTTCTTTCTTGTTTTTCTTTCTTTCATACTTTTTTCTTTTTGTCATTTATTCATTTTCTTTCTTTATTTTTAACTTTCTTTTTTTCTTGTTCATTTTTTTCTGTACTTTTTCTGTTTTCCTTTCATTTTCTTTTTTTCTTTCTTTCTTTACTTCTTTTTTTCTTTTTTTTTCTTTTCACCTTCTTTCTTGTTCTTTCTTGTTTTTTTCCATTCTTTCTTTCTTTTTTCCTTTTTTTCTTTCTTCCTTTCTTTCATACTTTTTGTCTTTTTGTTTTTTATTCTCTTTCTTTTTTTCTTTTTGTCTGTCTCTCTGTCTGTCTATCTAATCCATGCAAATATCCATCTAATTGCTTCGATTGTATCTTACCTCTACTTTTGACAGAGGAAAGTCATGATCCTTGCTCGCCCCCTCTGACACGTGTCCAGTGGCAGCTCCTTCTTTTTATTTGCACATGGGAAGTTCATATGAGGATCAGTTTGGCACTGATCTCCGTTATCCCCGACTCACAGTGCAGGTAAGTTCAGCCAGCAGAGGTCATAATTGCAGCAGCCAATAAGGGTTCATACAGGCACCCAAAGTGCTCTATTTAAAGATTTTGTTTTTGAAATTTAACAACTTTATTGCACCCATAGAGAGGCCGAGTATTTTATCAGACTGATCCAGCTTCATTCAGTACATTAATGTCACTCCAGCCTCATACATATATATACACCGGTCAGCCATAACATTAAAACCACCTCTTTGTTTCTACACTCACTGTCCATGTTATCAGCTTCACTTACCATATAGAAGCAGCTTGTAGTTCTACAATTACTGACTGTAGTCCATCTGTTTCTCTGCATGCTTTGTTAGCCTGCTTTTACCCTGTTCTTTAATGGTCAGAACCACCACAGGACCACCACAGAGCCGGTATTATTTGGGTGATGGATCATTCTTAGCACTGCAGTGACACTGACATGGTGGTGGTGTGTTATTTGTGCTGGTATGAGTGGATCAGACACAGCAGCACTGCTGGAGTTTTTAAACACCTCACTGTCACTGCTGGACTGAGAATAGTCCACCAACCAAAAACATCCAGCCAACAGCGCCCTGTAGGCAGCGTTCTGTGACCACTGATGAAGATCTAGAAGATGACGACTCAAACAGCAGCAAAAGATGAGCGATCGTCTCTGACTTTACATCTACAAGGTGGACCAACTAGATAGGATTGTCTAATAGAGTGGACAGTGAGTGGACACAGCATTTAAAAACTCCAGCAGCGCTGTTGTGTCTGATCCACTCATACCAGCACAACACACACTAACACACCACCACCATGTCAGTGTCACTGCAGTGCTGAGAATGATCCACCACCCAAATAATACCTGCTCTGTGGTGGTCCTGACCATTGAAAAACAGGGTGAAAGCAGGCTAAAAAAAGTATGCAGAGAAACAGATAGACTACAGTCAGTAATTGTAGAACTACAAAGTGCTTCTATATGGTAAGTGGAGCTGATAAATTGGACAGTGAGTGTAGAAACAAGGAGGTGGTTTTAATGTTGTAACTGATCAGTGTATATTATAGTATTAAGGAGAGTGAGACTCGTGACTGCCAAAGTGTCTCACTCCTCATGACTGTGGAAGGAACTCAGTTCTGAGCATTTCAATTTTACTGCACATTTACTGTGAGAGTCTCACTGATTGATTGAACGTGGGGGGTCACGAGTCCCTCATTCCACACTGTCGGGAAATGGCTCAGATTTCAAATCAAATTGAAAAGCTTTAGAATGGCATTTTAAATTCATCTCAGGGTAAAGTGATGGTAAAAAAAACAGTGAATGAGTGAATGGATGGATTTGAATTTATGGTCTGTATTTTTTAGCATTTCATTTGATGCCAGCTGCCAGCTGTACCACCGGCTTCTCTGGGTTGGCGGCCTCTGAGTTTTTCTCTCTAGCTCTGTCTCTGTTATTGGGAGATCTAGTGATTTTGGTAAACATAGTATGAAGAATTTCTAGGGTTTTTTTTGTTGTTGTTGTTCTTCTACGTTTATCACTAGACGAGTGTATTTTATCATTTTCTAAATGGTTTCTTCATGTATCTCAGTTTATAACTGTTGTGTAATCTTTGTTTTTTCCTGTTGAGTGATTTCTAATTGTCCCAGAATAAACTGGAATAAAGTGATTTCTCCAAGTCATTGACTTTTTTTTTATTTGTATTTTTTTATTTTAACCAGGAAATTAATCTGACTGAGATTTACAATTTTATTTGCAGGAGAGTCCTGGCCAAGATAAGCAGCAGCATAATACCTAGTTACACCTACACAAACAACATACAACAAACATAAATACATAATATAGACAATACAATGATCATTTAAAACAATTACAAACCGTGACTTGTATTTAACAGTATTTTGAGTGAAGTTCTTGATCATTCATTCATTCACTGTCTGTTTCACCTCCACTTTATCCTATTACGGGTCACTGTGGGTCTGATTCTCTGAGAATAAGGCAGAAAACACACTATACAGGTTGCCAGGTCATCACAGGGCAAACACACACACACACACACACTTCTAGGGTCAATTTTATATCTCCAGTTTGGACTGTGGGAGGAAACCGGAGCTCCTGAAAGAAACCCACACAGACACAAGGAGAACATGCAAACTCCACACAGAAACCCACACCGCTCCACGTAAAAATCGAACCCAGGACCTTCTTGCTATGAGGCAACAGTGCTACCCACCGTGCTGCCTCCTTACAAATTTTTAACCACATTTTTTTGCATTGCTTTATTGTTTCAGTTCAGAGGGTTGGTTCTGATTTAATACTTATGACAGTACCCCCCTCCTCCCCATTTGGTGGATGGGAGCACTAAATGTCCATAGCCCAAGAGACAACCAGTGAGCATGTTTTCTGAGAAATAGATCACAGAAATAGAAATAGAGAACAGATCAATATTTCCTTCAAAAAATACCAATACAGAGATTAAACCAGATCAGACCATCTGATAATGTAAGAAACATTGGTGTCATCCTGGATAACCAGCTGACCTTCTCTTCTCATGTAGCCAACATGATGAGATTGTGCCGGTTCCTCCTCTACAACATCAGAAAGATTCGACCATTTCTCTTCATATACTGTATGCTGCTCAGATTCTTGTCCAGTCACTTGTAATCTCCCTCCTGGCAGGAGCTCCTATGTCCACTATTAAACCCCTTCAACTCATCTTTGGATTTTGATGCAGCTGCCCGTCTGGTTTTTAACCAACCTAAACACTGCCACATCACCCCACTGCTGCGTTCTCTTCACTGGCTTCCTGTAGCTGCACGCATTCAGTTTAAAACACTGATGCTCGCCTACAAAGCCAAAAATGGACCAGCCTCAAGCTACCTTCGAGGTCCAATAAAACCCCGCTCTGTATCACGCAACCTCCAAGCCACTAGTCTCGCTCGACTTGATCCTCCACCCAGGACTCAAGGAAGACGAGCATCAAGGCTCTTCTTTGTACTGGCACCCAAGTGGTGGAACAAACTTCCCTTGTCTGTCTAAACATCTGAGTCTCTCGCTGTCTTCAAAAAATGATTAAAAACCTCTTTACTAAAAACTTAAGCTGAATTGTACTTACTTACTAACACTCTTATTCTTGTGGCAAAAAAACTGGTTCTATCAGGGTTTCAGCAGATTTGTGTTCTTGGACTGTTGTTTACTTAAACTAGAGTAAGGTCATATTTACTATGAAAGCACTTCTGTAAGTCGCTCTGGATAAGAGCGTCTGCTAAATGTTGAAAATGTAAACCTTAAACATTACATAAAAAACAAGAAAAGTGAAACAGTGTCATTCTGTACAAACTGAAGTTTGTTGCAATCTGTATTTTGAAATGAGAAAACAGTGACACGGTGGATAGCACCGTCACCCCACAGCGAGAAGGGCCTGCATTCGATTCCTCAGCCGGATGACCAGGGTTCCTTTCTGTACGGAGCCAGCTTTCCTGTACCATGACTGTTCCATTTTTGTAGACGTTGACTGCAGTGCTAACCGTCTCCGTCTCATTAGGGTGTTTTATTTTTACTTTCCGCCCCTTTCTCAGAGGGGTAGGGAGAAATCAAAGCTGTGTACTGTGAGCTTGGACAGTCAGAGTAAAAGATGAGATTGCTGACCTCACCTCTCTCACGCTGGTCTGTTTTCTGCACATTTTTCTCTTTAATTCAGGAGGGTGTCGAGATTTAGTGACTGATCAACAGCACAAAGCCGTGGAGCTCATCCTGCTGCTCGTTTGAAGTCCAGTAACTCTGATGAGGAAGGGCAGTGATCTTCCTCCTTAGCGGCTCAGCTGGCATTATACTTTCATTCTTTTTCCCTTTCTTTCTTTATTGTCTTATTTTAATGATTTCATTCTTTTGTCTTTTTCTTTTATTCTTTCTTTTATTCTATTTATTTCTCTTTCTTTTGAAAGAGAAGGTGAGGTGAAACTGCTGACCTGCTCTGATCTTTTTCATACATATTATTCATTTATTTATTATTTTTATTGTATTATTTCTCTTTCTCTCTCTTTTAATCTATTTTTTCTTATTCTCTTCCATTCTTTCTTTCTTTCTTTAATTATTTTTTCTTTCATTCTTTTTTCTTTTTAATTTATTTATTCTTTCTTTCTTTTTCTCTTTCTTTTATTGTTTCTTTTTTCTGTTTCTTTCTTTTATTTTTGTGGTAAGTGGTAAGCTGTAGCTGCATAACAGCGTTTTTATTACCTGCTAATTTGCCAAATATTTCAGCAGATTGACTTGATTTTGGCCTGGACATGCTAGGAACACTTCTTCACTTTTTTTTCTCATTTTCTCTATATCTTTTTTTTATCACTTTCTTTTTCTCTTGTCTCTTTTTTACCTTGTTTAGTCCTTTAACATTTTTTCCCCTCTTTGTTAAATTCTTAAATTAATTAACTTTTCAAATCCTTTATCAAATCACTTTAGGTTTACTTTCTTGATTTCTTCACTACTGAAATGTCTTTTTTGTCCTTCTCTTTCTTTCTTTCTTTTTCTTTCTTTCTTTTCTTTTCTTTTATTCTTTTTCTTTCTTTCTGTTTTCTTTCTTTTTCTTTCTTTTATTTTATTCTTTTTCTTTCTTTCTGTCTGTCTTTCTTTCTTTTTCTTTCTTTTCTTTTCTTTTATTCTTTTTCTTTCTCTTACTTTTTTCTTTCTTTCTTTTTTCTTACTTTTTTATTTTATTTTTTTCTGTCTTTCTTTCTTTTTTCTTTCTTTCTTTTATTTTATTTTATTCTTTTTCTTTTTCTTTCTTTTTGCTTACTTTCTTTTATTATTTTATTATTTTTCTTTCTTACTTTCTTTCTTTACTTTACTTTATTTTATTATTTTTCTTTCTTTCTTTTTTCTTTCTTTTTCTTTTTTTTCTTTTATTCTTTTTCCTTCATTCTTTCTTTTTCTTTCTTTTCTTTTCTTTTCTTTTTTTCTTTTTTTTCTTTCTTTTCTTTTCTTTTTTTTCTTTCTTTTATTTTATTTTATTCTTTCTTTCTTTCTTTTTTTCTTTCTTTCTTTCTTTTATTTTATTATTTTTCTTTCTCTTACTTTTTTCTTTTTTTCTTTTTTCTTACTTTCTTTTATTTTATTTTTTTCTGTCTTTTTCTTACTTTTGCTTTATTTTATTCTTTTTCTTTTTTTTTCTTTCTTTCTTTTTTTAATTTTATTCTTTTTCTTTTGCTCTCTTTTTTCTTTCTTTTTTTAATTAAATTTATTCTTTTTTTCTTTCTTGTTTTATTTTCTTTTATTCTTTTTTTTCTTTCTTTTTTCTTTCTTTACTTTATTTTATTTTATATTTTTTCTTTATTTATTTATTTTTTCTTTCTTTCTTTACTTTATTTTATTTTATTCTTTTTTTTCTTTCTTTCTTTCTTTTTTCTTTTCTTTTTTTCTTTTATTCTTTTTCTTTCTTCTTTCTTTCTTTACTTTATTTTATTTTATTCTTTTTCTTTCTTTCTTTATTTTTTCTTTCTTTCTTTACTTTATTATTATTTTTTTTATTATTTTTCTTTCTTTCTTTCTTTCTTTCTTTTCTTTCTTTCATTCTTTTTCTTTCTTTTTTCTTTCCTACTTTCTTTCTTTCTTTCTTTCTTTCTTTTATTTCATGCTTTTATTTTCCTTTCTTTCTTTTTTCTTTGTCTTTCTTTTTCTTTCACTATTTATTACACTGTTCTGTTCTTTCCGTATTTATTTGTTTGTTTCTCTTCATCATTCCTATTTTTTGCTCTTCTAACCTGCTTCCCTTCTAACTTCTGCTTTTATTTCTTCCATTTATCCTTTTATCGCTCTTTCCACTTTTTTTTACATTGTCCCTTAACGTTTCTCTGTTTTTTCTCTGCTCTTTTCAAAATTCTTAAACAAATAAAGTCACTTGAATTCTTAATAAATTTGCTTTGTTTACTTCCTTCATTTCTTCACTATTGAAACATTTCCTTTCTTTGTCCTCCATTTATACAATGTCTTTTCTTCTTCATTTCATTCCTCATTTCCATCTTATTTCCTGTTCTTTCTTTCTTTCTCTCGATTCTCCTGAGTTATTCTCCAGCACTCAGTACATTCAGTGCAGATGAAGTGAAGTGTTAAAGGAGTATCTGATAGCATTAGTACTGGATGTCAGATGGTGTGAAGGTGCTGAGATTCAGAATAAAGGTTAGAAACGTCAGACTGATCCCTGATCTCCGGAACACAGACGTGTAAAATCTAGGTTCAGTCTTTTCCTGGTGGTTTTCTTCCTCTGGAGAAATCAGAGGCGAGCTGCTAATCTCATTTATTTGGTTGCATGTGGCTGCATATGAGTCATTAAACATTAACAAAGCGATAACAAAGCCGCCTGCATTTCAATTAACCTGGCCCGTCCGTCAGCTATAGGAAGGAGAACGTCGACCCGGCTCGGCGAGGTTCGTTCCTGATGCAAATGAAACGGCGCTGCCTGATTCCACGTGAAAATATAATTGGAAATTATTGAAATGATTTGGCTGTTAGCTGCGATAGAGGCATGATTGACTTTACCCAGAGTTCATTTGCACTCTAATAGAAGTGAGGTGAAGCCGAGGAAGACGATAATGAGGATTAATGGCAATTTGGGGAAACTGGGTATCAAATATGTACAGGTGGCTGGGAAAAGGTGTGTGGGGGGGGGGAGCGTAGGAGTACAGCAGGTTGAATCCGAGCAACATTTGGAATAAAACGACGTGTTAATACCCGCATCCTTCAAATGCTCGTGTTCTGAAAGACAGAAGCAGAGGAGAAAATAATGAACTTGCAATAATGTGTAAAAAGTACAAAACTCACCATGGTGTGACCTCCTGATTCCTCATTAGTCTCTGTCCACATAAAAAGGAATAGTTGAACCGCACTTATTATACTCAACCACAAGCATTCATTAATTCGCTGTCTGTTTTACCACAGCTTTGTCTTATTCAGGGTCACAGTGGGTCCAATTCACTGGGCAAAAGGTAGGAAACACCGAGGTTTGTGCATTTTCTTTGTCCGTTCGATCGACGACAAACTGAGTTTATAGCGTTTGCTTTATAGATTTCATTTTATCTTATTTTAATGCTTGGAGGTCAGTGAATCACAGAAATCCCAACACTGTCATGAAATATATTAACCCTCCTGTTATGTCCGTTTCCCAGGAACAGCAATGATGTTCCCGGGTCAATTTGATACCAATTTGATTTGAACAATGATGCATATTTAATTCTCCAAAAGTTTCAGAAACCAAAAAAATCCCAATAATCATTGTTTATATCTCATTATTAACTCCATTACTAAGTATTTAAATCAATATTTAGTGCAATTTTGTTCTTTAGCTCTCACAGATCATGGTTCAATAAGGACAGTTCATTTGTTTTGAATAAAAAATGCATTAAAAATGAATGTTAAAACTTTTTAAATGTAAATTTGAACGACCTACATATTAAATACAATAGTTTAACATGTCATTGATATATTTTTAATATTTCTTTACATTTGGGATTTTTTTCTTTTTATGGAGTAATTATAAATTAACACGAGACACCTCTTCTGTTCAGGGTCAATACAATCAATACAAATGAGTCATGAGGATTTATATTGAAAATAAACTTAATTTAAGCCCTGTTTTAAACCATAAATTACCAAAATAACAAAAAAACAAGATTACCAATATGAACACGGTGCACAGTAAACACTATATAAATACATTATATAAAATTACTAGGTGGAACTAAACTAGGTGCATGTATGTGCATCTACACAGCGCATGAGTGATATGTCATGACAGCGCGCTTTGTGCAAATAATTTTGCACATTTTACACAGGACATACTCGTCTTCACATCATTAGATGACTTTCAGAACCTACTGGGCTGACAGCCGTTTACTTTGGTTGCTCATTTTGTAAAGTTTTGACAGAGTATATGTAGCTGCAGTGTGTAATTCTGTTATGACTCCCTTGCAGAGAATCTTTATACACCATATTGCCAAAAGTATTCACTCACCCATCTAAATAATTGAATTCAGGTGTTCCAATCACTTCCATGGCCACAGGTGTATAAAACCAAGCACCTAGACATGCAGACTGCTTCTACAAACATTAGTGAAAGAATGGGTCGCTCTCAGAAGCTCAGTGAATTTCAGCGTGGTACCGTGATGGGATGCCACCTGTGCAACAAGTCCAGTCGTGAAATTTCCTCACTACTAAATATTCCACAGTTGACTGTTAGTGCTATTATAACAAAGTGGAAGCGATTGGGAATGACAGCAACTCAGACATGATGAGCAAAATGACAGAGCGGGTCAGCGGATGCTGAGGCGCATAGTGTGCAGAGGTCACAAACTTTCTGAAGAGTCAATCGCTACAGACCTCCAAACTTCATGTGGCCATCAGATTATATGGCCTTCAAGAACAGTGTGTAGAGAGCTTCATGGAATGGGTTTCCATGGCCGAGCAGCTGCATCCAAGCCTTACATCACCAAGCGCAATGCAAAGCATTAGATGCAGTGGTGTAAAGCACACCGCCACTGGACTCTAGAGCAGTGGAGACGTGTTCTCTGGAGTGACGACTCACGCTTCTCCGTCTGACAATCTGATGGACAAGTCTGGATTTGGCAGTTGCCAGGAGAACGGTACTTGTTGGACTGCAATGTGCCAAGTGTACAGTTTGGTGGAGGTGGCAAAATGAAGGCAGCCGAGCGAATACTTTTGACAATATAGTGTATGTTTTGCCCCTTCCCTACTGAGTGCCCACTCAATGTGAGTGGAGTTTGCACACAGGAACAGTCATAACAAAACCTGCATTCTTGCACCTTACCAAAGAGATCAAGAGAATAAAGAGGGTGTGTGTGTGTGTGTGTGCGCAAGGTGTGTGTGTGTGTGTGTGCGTGCGCAGGGTGTGTGTGTGTTGGGGGGGAGGGGGTATATTGGGTAAAATATGTCTCACATTTGCAAAGAAACAAACAGTAATTGACACTTCTGACCCCTTTTAGGCTCCATTTTGATGGCCGGGTCAATTTGACCCGAACAGCATCGATGGAATATAAGCGTGCAGGGGGGGTTTGCAAATATGTGACACGAACCATTTTTATTTTATATGTTGATTTCACTGAATAAGCCAAGCAGAAGAAGTTTCATTCTGAAAAAATATTTTTAACTATATTTTTTATAGTTTAAAACCTTAAGACGGGTCAATTTGACCCATAACATAACAGGAGGGTTAAGGTATGATATTAAATATACGCTCTATGTGGGCAACACAATGTCTTGGTGGGTAGCACTGTCACCTGACAGCAAGAAGGTCCTGGGTTTGATCCCCAGGTCCGGATCCTTTCTGTGTGGAGTTTGCATGTTCACTTGTGTCTGTGTGGGTTTCCTCCAGGAGCTCCGGTTTCCTCCCACGGTACAAAGACGTGCAAGTGAGGTGAATTGGAGATACTAAATTGTCCATGACTGTGTTTGATATAAACTTGAACTGATGAACCTTGTGTAATGAGTAACTACCGTTCCTGTCATGAATGTAACCAAAAGTGTAAAACATGACGTTAAAATTCTAATAAATAAATAAATAAATATGGCCAAATATATTCAGGACTTTACAGATACTCAAAATCTAAGGATTAGTCATGAATAATGGGATAAACTTTCCAAATCCAGACACCAAATCTTGTAGAGATGTATCTGAGAAGACTTGGAGCTGTAATTGCTGCTAATTGGTATTGCATTTACAAAGTATTTACTTTAGCTAGATTTATGATCTCCACAAGCTGTTGACTCCAGACTGTTAGGTAGATCTTCACCCTCTTCATACCTTAAATAAATACAGGTAGAAGTTACAACATCCCATCAAAGACTGTTCACTTTATACACTGATCAGCCATAACATTAAAACCACCTCCTTGTTTTTACACTCACTGTCCATTTTATCAGCTCTACTTACTATATAGAAGCACTTTGTAGTTCAACAATTACTGACTGTAGTCCATCTGTTTCCCTACATACTTTTTAGCTTGCTTTCACCCTGTTCTTCAATGGTCATGACCCCCACAGGACCACCACAGAGCAGATATTATTTAGGTGGTGGATCATTCTCAGCCCTGCAGTGACACTGACATGGTGGTGGTGTGTTAGTGTGTGTTGTGCTGGTATGAGTGGATCAGACACAGCAGCGCTGCTGGAGTTTTTAAATACCGAGTCCACTCACTGTCCACTCTATTAGACAGTCCTATCTAGTTGGTCCACCTTGTAGATGTAAAGTCAGAGACGATCGCTCATCTATTGCTGCTGTTTGAGTTGGTCATCTTCTAGACCTTCATTAGTGGTCACAGGACGCTGCCTATGGGGCGCTGTTGGCTGGATATTTTTGTTTGGTGGACTATTCTCAGTCCAGCAGTGACAGTGAGGTGTTTAAAAACTCCAGCAGCGCTGCCGTGTCTGATCCATTCATACAAGCACAACACACACTAACACACCACCACCATGTCAGTGTCACTGCAGTGCTGAGAATGATCCACCACCTAAATAATACCTGCTCTGTGGTGGTCCTGTGGGGGGTTCTGACCATTGAAGAACAGCATAAAAGGGGGCTAACAAAGCATGCAGAGAAACAGATGGACTACAGTCAGTAATTGTAGAACTACAAAGTGGAGCTGATAAAATAGACAAAGTGTGTAGAAACAAGGAGGTGGTTTTAATATCATGGCAGATTTTCTCCAGATCTGATGTTTCCTTCCACCTCACAGAAACAAACCAGTAGGACACAGACTGGCTAGTCAAAATGCTCCTGAATTTGGTGTTTTTGTAGGTTTGGGTTCAAGGCCCAGAACAAAGCGTTGACCCATATTATACTGTGTGTTCATCTTGCTCGGTCAGACAGAAAGAACAACAGGACTACAGGTCTGTTGGAGTGTGGACTGGTGTGGGTTGTATGGTTTGTAGATCGGTCATTAAATCTGAAGGTCAGTCAGAAGACGAATGACAAATGAACAGCAGACTTGTCCTGACCGGAGTCCTGTTTACCTCTCAGTATCTGTTTCCTCGGGCCAGTTGACATGAAACCTCAGCTCGTCCGACGCGGAGCTGTCTGAATCAGAACCATCCCGCTCGGTCGGCTAGCCGAGACTAACAAGCTGCAGGGACTGAGATGTAAACAACGAGCAAATCAGGGGGTGGAAAATAACGGGGCTGAAGCTTTGACACACTGTGTACAAACACTGTCTGGAAGGATTTCATGTTCTTAGAGTAAAGTCCAAAATCGGGAGCAATGAATCGTGTCAAAGTCAGGGTGGAGCGGCTGTGTCCCAAATACATCTTCATTTATATTTTTGGCATTTAGCAGACACTTTTATCCAAAGTGACTTACAGTACTGTGACAGTATACAGTCTGAGCAATTGAGGGTTAAGGATTTTGCTCAAGGGTCCAAGGGTTCATGAGTCCAAAAAGTCCAACAAAGTCCTAATCATCCAGATCACGAGCCTCCAACACCTGTCTCGCTAACCGATAACCAAGGTAGCTTATGTATCAAGTCCTACAGCTATTTTTACATAATAAAAAATACTTATAGAAGATTTTTTTAAAATGATATCCCCCATTAAAGAAAACATTTTTAATCTTACCTTGTAAAGTATAACAGCTGGAATACTGGGACTGACTGTAAATGGTGAGACAAGACAATCTTTTCACCCTATTCTGTTATTTTGAGGCAGCTGGCAAAGGTGAAGTCAATCCTTTCACATGAGCACTTTCAAACAGTGATCCATGCCTTCATCACATCTCGGCTGGACTACTGTAATGCACTTTATTTTGGAGTCAGCCAGTCCTCCCTCAAACGTCTCCAGTTAGTGCAAAATGCTGCGGCCCGACTTTTAATGGGATCACGTAAGAGAGAGCATATAACCCCCATTCTGGCCTCCCTCCATTGGCTGCCCGTGCATTTCAGAGTACATTTTAAGATTCTGTTGTTTGTTTTTAAATCTTTAAATGGACTTGCCCCGCCTTACCTCGCTGAACTGCTCCATCCCCACACTTCTGCTCGGTGCCTCAGGTCAGCTGATCAGCTGCTCCTGGAGGTACCAAGGTCAAAGCGTAAGCTCAGAGGGGATAGAGCTTTTTCAATCGCTGCCCCTAAATTATGGAACAACCTACCACTCCATATTAGACAGGCCTCTTCACTGGCTATTTTTAAAACTAGTCTTAAAACCCATTTTTATTCCTTGGCTTTCAATCCAGCATGAGACTTCTCATTGTTTCTAGTGTTTGTTTTATGTTTTATAATTATCTATGTACAGCACTTTGTCACAGCTGTTGTTGTTTTTAAAGTGCTCTATAAATAAAGTTGACTTGACTTGACTTGACTTCATAGCATCACAAGTGAGATCAAGTCAAGTCAACTTTATTTATATAGCGCTTTTTACAATAGACATTGTCTCAAAGCAACTTTACAAAATCCAGGACCAACAGATACAAAAACCCCTGTTGAGCAAGCCGAGGGCGACAGTGGCAAGGAAAAACTACCTGAAAACTACAGGAAGAAATCTTAAGAGGAACCAGACTCAGCAGGGCCCATCCTTCTTGGGTGGTCTGGAGGATACTTTAAATAAATACACGATTTACACAAATCATACAAACACAGAATTAAATGAACTAAAAGTTATAACTGGCAATAAATAAATAAATAAATAATAATAATAGAGTTATTATTCGGTCTAGTCTTTAATAAAGTCTGTAGTCTTGAGTTCTTGTCATTCTTGGTGCAATTACGCCAGACCCGTCACATCCGGCAGAAGCAGCATCGTTGGCACTGCAGTCTCGACTTTACTCCTTAACCTCGGCGGGTAAACAGGTTTCCATCAGAATGCCCTTGGGGTAAAACAATAGAGAATGTAGTTAATAATGTACAATGCTAGTTAAGTAAAACAGTTTTACAGAGAGTTTTAGACTCCGGCAGCCCGAGATCTTTTACGCTTAATACTAGACATCCTGTGTTGTACCTATCGCTATATTCACCAAAATAGGAGGCACACGATTGCTAACACAACCACTTGTTGATTTTAACAACGTTCTGCTTGCTGCCACAAAGCGCCACAGATGTGAACTGACCTAACACGCTGACAGGCAATTTGATATTCCGCCACAATTTTTAATTTTACACTTATTTAAATATTTTTCAGTTATTACACACGCATGTTCACATCTTTACATGTTTGCTAGTTGAAGGTTCACATCTAAATTAAATCATTTATTTGGTATCGCAGAAATTTTATGATGTCATTAAAAAACAGTGACATGGCCTCTTAATTCTTTGTCAGAGATTATTATTACATTTTGCAGGCTGGTGTTATTGCACCCATTACAAAGAACATGGAACAGTTGGTTGGTTGGTTGGTTGGTTGGATGGTTGGTTGGTCGGTTGGGTCGGTTTGGTTGTTGCTTAAATGGTTGGTTAGTTGGTTGGTTGGTTGGTTGTTTGGTTGGATGGTTGGTTGGTTGGGTGGTTGGTTGGTTGGTTGGATGGTTGGCAGTTTGTTTGGGTCGGCTTGGCTGTTGCTTGGATGGTTGGTTGGTTGGATGGTTGGTTGGTTGGTTTGTTTGGTTGGATTGTTGGTTGGTTGGGTCAGTTTGGTTGTTGCTTGGATGGTTGGTTGGTTCTTTGACTGGGTTGATTGGTTTGTTTGGTTGGTTGGTTAGTTGGATGCTTGGTTGGTTGGATGGTTGGTTGTTTGGGTCGGTTTGGTTGTTGCTTGGATGGTTGGTTGGTTGGTTGGTTTGTTTGTTTGGTTGGATGGTTGGTTGGTTGGGTCAGTTTGGTTGTTGCTTGGATGGTTGGTTGGTTCTTTGACTGGGTTGATTGGTTGGTTGGTTGGTTGGTTGGTTGGTTGGTTGGATGGTTGGTTGGTTGGTTGGTTGGATGGTTGGTTGTTTGGGTCAGTTTGGTTATTGCTTGGATGGTTGGTTGGTTGTTTGGGTTGGTTGGTTTGTTTGGTGGGTTGGATGTTTGGTTGGTTGGATAGTTGGTTGGTTGTTTGACTGGTTTTGTTGGTTTGTTTGGTGGGTTGGATGTTTGGTTGGTTGTTTGGGTTGGTTTGGTGGTTGCTTGGATGGTTAGTTGGTTGTTTGACTGGGTTGGTTGGTTTGTTTGGTGGGTTGGATGTTTGGTTGGTTGGTTGTTTGGGTTGGTTTGGTGGTTGCTTGGATGGTTAGTTGGTTGTTTGACTGGGTTGGTTGGTTTGTTTGGTGGGTTGGATGTTTGGTTGGTTGGTTGTTTGGGTTGGTTTGATGGTTGCTTGGATGGTTGGTTGGTTGTTTTACTGGGTTGGTTCGTTTGTTTGGTTGGTTGAGTTGGATGGTTGAGTTGGATGGTTGGTTTCTTGGTTTGGTTGGTTGTAAGTTTAGTTGGTTGGGTTGGTTGGTTAAATTTGTTTAGCTGGTTGGTTGTTTATTTATTTTTACAGTTGAGTCACAAACTTGAAAGCTTGATATCTCTGCTGTGGTATAAGAGCACGCCAGAGTAGTGGTCACTCAGTAGTTTAGATTGCTGATTCAAGCCTCACATCTGCCAGGTTGCCACTGTTGGGCCCTTAATCCTCACTTGCTTGGATTGCACATGGTCACAATTGTAAGTTACTTTGGATAAAAGCATCTGCTAAATGATTGGTTGGGATCCCCGTGGAGTTGCCTGAGATTTCACATTTCACACATTTGTTTATGATGGTTATTATGGAATTATAAGCAAATAGAGAAATTTCTACATGATATTCTCAGGTTTTGAGTATCGTGACTGGCGAAAAGTGTCACAACCCGAGTTCCTGAGTTCCCAGGACAAACAAGAGTACTGGCATCTGAGCCGGCAGAAAACCGGATGGGGAAGGGCACCCAGGTGGCGCAGTGGGATAAACCTCTAGCACACCAGCGCTGGGATTCTGAACTCCCGAAGCTCTGCTACTGGTCGACTGGGTGCCCTCTAGCAGGCATAATTGGCAGTACCTGTAGCAGACAAAATCAGCCATTAAAGTCTGCCGGGTAGGAAAATATCAGACTGTAGGTAGACAGGGTCTTCGACACTGTGTAAGGACTTTGGTTAGTAGCAGGATGCCAGCATTTCTTCACTGACATGGCAACTCAGTAAAGAAAGAAACCATGATAAATAGAAGCATTTCCACCTGGAGCAAACGCTTAACAGAGCGCAGGGGACTGTCAGTAAAGAGGAACCAGTCATCTGCACCTCCGTTCCTCTGTGCCAGCCACTAATGGCAAGACAGACTGGCATCATTCTGTAACCATGCCTCGTTTAAATGCTCAGCAATCCAGGTTTTGTGCTTTTACACCAAATTATGAACCTTTACGCACTGGCATACTACCAGGACTCTCTAAAGTGGCACCAAGTATTTGGTCTCTTTTGAACTCTGTTAGTTGTACCACACTGGTTTGAAATCTCTCATATTAGGATGATACACAGACACAGTGTGTAATGAAGGTCATGTGAGATGGCACACACTGAGTCTTCTGTGTGTACTGACCTCATTAGAAAATCCGCTCTGTGTGTGTGTGTGTGTGTGTGTGTGTGTGTGTGTGTGTGTGTGTGTGTGTGTGTGTGTTTTAAAGAAAACATGAGGTTTATTCATTCGATTTCAAGTGCTGCTTCATCTCGGTCAGGCTCAATTTATCAAAGTCAGCTCACACTCACACTTACTGACTCACATCCCAAAGTAATTTAGAGCAGCCAATCCACCTTCTGCATTTTCTGGAGGGAAAAAAAAATCTTCTCACAGACAGTGAGTGGAAGTGAGGATCAAATCCAGGTCCCCAGGTCCCACGTTGCTGCGTGGCACCCACTCTACCAGCTGTGCCATTGTGCCATCCAAAAATGGGGGTTTAGAAGTGAATCTCTTTCTCATGAACTGAACTGGAGAGAGGAGTCCCTGTATGTAGGTTTGTTCCTCTGAGACTCACACACACACACACACACACACACACACTGCTGACGGGACTACACATACTGTATGTGTTCCATTTAACCACAGGAGCATCAGTCAGCTCAAGCACTGATGTTCAGCAGTAAAACCTGGCTTGCAGTCAGCATTCCAATTCATCCCTAACATGTTGTATGGTTTTAAGAGTTCTCTAGATCCCTTATACCCCAAAATAATATGTAACAAAGCTGAAAGTGTCGAGCAAGGTTGGAATCTTTTATCCAAAGCAACATACAATTGTGACCTGATACAATTCAAGTAGCTAAGGGCCTTGCTCAATGACCCAACAGTGCCAGTCTGGCAGCGGTAGGGCTTAAACCAGTGACATTCTATTTACAAATCCAATACATTCATTACTGAGCTACCAATGCATTACTATTATTGATCAGCTTTCCCCCCAAAGCTTCCTGTCTATATAAAATATAATAATAATGTGCAGCTGTCTGAGCCGTGATTAATTATATCATCACATCCATCATACTATTACATTAATATTTAATACTTCAGGTCATATCTTAGATCGTTTCATATTGTCTAACTCTAACATATTGTCAAAATCATAATTACAATCACCTGTTTGAAATCATGTCATTTTTTTAGTTTTTTATACTTCATTACTAGCACTAAATTGCCCTCGTCCCGACTTTTTTTGGAATGTGCTGCAGGGCTGAAATGCAGAAATGGAGGTATATTAACAAATGAAATGAAGGTGACCAGAACATGAACAACACATGAAATATCTTGGGTTCATTCTGTCTGCAATGAAATAAATTTAAAATAAACTGATTTACTGACTGACTTACTCACGTACTTACTTAATTACTTACTTACTAACTTAGTCCTCACTTACTGACTCACTTACTCATTTATTTACTGACTTATTTATTTACTGACCTACTTACTTACTAACTTACCATGACATACTGACTTAATAATTACTTACTCACTTACTGACTGACTTACTTATTTACCTACTTACTGACTTACTCACTGACCTTCTTACTTACTCACTTATTTATTCACCTTTGACTGACTGACTGATCGATTTACTGACTGACTTACTCATGTACTTACTGACTTACTGATTTGCTCACTCATTTATTTACTAGCTTATTTACTTACTGACTTACTTATGGACTTACCTCTCTTACTGACTCACTCCCTCATTTATTTACTGACTTACTTACTTACTGACTTACATTTACTTACTGACTGATTTACCCACTAACTTAGTCCTCACTTACTGACTCATTCCCTCATTTATTTACTGACTTACTTACTTACTGACTTACATTGACTTACTGACTTATTTACCCACTAACTTAGTCCTCACTTACTGACTCATTCCCTCATTTATTTACTGACTTACTTACTGACTTACATTGACTTATTGACTGATTAACCCACTTAGTCCTCACTTACTGACTCAATCCCTCATTTATTTACTGACTTACTTACTTACTGACTTACATTGACTTACTGACTGATTTACCCACTAACTTAGTCCTCACTTACTGACTCACTCCCTCATTTATTTACTGACTTACTTACTTACTGACTTACATTGACTTACTGACTGATTTACCCACTAACTTAGTCCTCACTTACTGACTCACTCCCTCATTTATTTACTGACTTACTTACTTACTTACTGACTTACATTGACTTACTGACTGATGTACCCACTAACTTAGTCCTCACTTACCGACTCACTCCCTCATTTATTTACTGACTTACTTACTTACTGACTTACATTGACTTACTGACTGATTTACCCACTAACTTAGTCCTCACTTACTGACTCAATCCCTCATTTATTTACTGACTTACTTACTGACTTACATTGACTTAATGACTGATTAACCCACTAACTTAGTCCTCACTTACTGACTCACTCTCTCATTTATTTACTGACTTACTTACTTACTGACTTACATTGACTTACTGACTGATTAACCCACTAACTTCGTCCTCACTTACTGACTCACTCCCTCATTTATTTACTGACTTACTTACTTACTGACTTACATTGACTTACTGACTGATTTACCACCTAACTTAGTCCTCACTTACTGACTCACTCCCTCATTTATTTACTGACTTACTTACTTACTGACTTACATTGACTCACTGACTGATTTACCCACTAACTTAGTCCTCACTTACTGACTCACTCCCTCATTTATTTACTGACTTACTTACTTACTGACTTACATTGACTTACTGACTGATGTACCCACTAACTTAGTCCTCACTTACTGACTCACTCCCTCATTTATTTACTGACTTACTTACTTACTGACTTACTGACTGATTTACCCACTAACTTAGTCCTCACTTACTGACTCACTCCCTCATTTATTTACTGACTTACTTACTGACTTACATTGACTTATTGACTGATTAACCCACTAACTTAGTCCTCACTTACTGACTCACTCCCTCATTTATTTACTGACTTACTTACTTACTGACTTACATTGACTTACTGACTGATTTACCCACTAACTTAGTCCTCACTTACTGACTCACTCCCTCATTTATTTACTGACTTACTTACTTACTGACTTACATTGACTTACTGACTGATGTACCCACTAACTTAGTCCTCACTTACTGACTCACTCCCTCATTTATTTACTGACTTACTTACTTACTGACTTACTGACTGATTTACCCACTAACTTAGTCCTCACTTACTGACTCACTCCCTCATTTATTTACTGACTTACTTACTGACTTACATTGACTTATTGACTGATTAACCCACTAACTTAGTCCTCACTTACTGACTCACTCCCTCATTTATTTACTGACTTACTTACTTACTGACTTACATTGACTTACTGACTGATTTACCCACTAACTTAGTCCTCACTTACTGACTCACTCCCTCATTTATTTACTGACTTACTTACTGACTTACATTGACTTATTGACTGATTAACCCACTAACTTAGTCCTCACTTACTGACTCACTCCCTCATTTATTTACTGACTTACTTACTTACTGACTTACATTGACTTACTGACTGATTTACCCACTAACTTAGTCCTCACTTACTGACTCACTCCCTCATTTATTTACTGACTTACTTACTGACTTACATTGACTTATTGACTGATTAACCCACTAACTTAGTCCTCACTTACTGACTCACTACCTCATTTATTTACTGACTTACGTTGACTTACTGACTGAGTTACCTTGACTTACTGACTTAATTACTTACTTACGTATTTACTCTCTGATTCACTCACCTGTGGTGTTAAACAGAGGGCTATAGAGTGTGTGGGTGTGGCCGTGCTCAAACAGCTCAAAAAGAGTTGCATATAAGTAGAGCGTCTAAATAACTTGCCTTATGAGTTTGATGACTTATTAGAATCCTCTCTACTGAGGCAGCTGATCAGGTAGGTAGTTGGCAGCAAGGCAGCTCGCTAGGTTTTCGGACTGACCCATAGTCTGACTGACTTACTTTCTTACTTACTTATTTACTAACTTACTAACTCAGTCACTCACTGACTTACCTTGACTTACTGTCTGACTTAAATACTTACTGACTTACTTACTGACTCAGTCATTTATTTTACTGACTTACCTTGACTTACTGACTGACTCACTTACTTACCTACTTACTGACTCACTCACTTACCTACTTAGTTACTAACTTACTTAGTCACTCACTTACTGACTTACTTACTCACTCACTTATTTACTAACTTACCAATTTAGTCACTCACACTGACTTACTGACTCACTCACTCATTTATTTACTAACTTATTTACTTACCTACTTACTTACTGACTTAATTACTTACTGAGTTACTGACCGATTTACTGACTGACTTACTCACTTACGTACTTACCTTTGTACTTACTTACTTACTAACCTACTAACTTAGTCACTTACCAACTGACTCACTCATTATTTATTTACTGACTTATTTATTTACTGACTTACCTTGACTTACTGACTCACTCACTTACTTACCTAAGAGCTGCACATAGCCGACTTTTGCTGATGTAGAATCTTATAACAGATCACAAGTTTAGGAGAGAGGAGGACTATAGGAAAGATCACCTTGAACACACACACACACCCACACAATTACTTCTGCTTCTAATTGAGTAGGACACAGCTTACAGCTATGGCTAATTGCTTTGGCTAATTATAGCCAAGCTAAAAGGTGTCTTCATACCCAAACTTGGCACGGACCCAAAGCTGGCCTTCTATTCACTGCACCCAGACACACACACACACATACACATGAAAAGACACCAGCCTGCTAAAGGGTTCAAGTGTCATAAAAGTGATAGAGATCTTATCTTAACAGTTTAGTTTAATGGAAAATGAGGCAGCACTGTGGCATTAACAAGAGCTGTAAAATCCACTCTGTATTATAAAATACTTGAGGAGGGTGTAATTGATAGGGTCTGATAAAAAGGACCCTGGTAGGTTATTGTCTTGTCCTTGGGACAGTCTCCAGATGTGCGGACCACAGCCAGACATTGAATGACTAAATAACATCAATTTACAACCTCCTGATGTGTGTTCCTGTTATTAAACCCCATCTCGCTCCATAAAACGTTGGGTCTGTGTGAAAACCTAGTGCTCTCTCTATATAGATGCATTTTACATCATCCTACACTCCCGAGAAGTAGGCATGTCTAAATTCTTAGATTCTCTAAAATGCTCCTACTGAGGCGCCTTAAGAGATAACAGATAATCTGACTGAATAACGAGGGAGTGTATGATGCTTTCTTAGCGCTGAAGGCAATCCCAGCATTCAGTGCGGCACAACTTCACAAAAAAACTACAAATATGGCGGACAAATGTGGAGCAACCAACAGAGTTCTTTTCAAATGTAAATAAATTCCTATTGATGTTTAATTTGTATAAAGGTGTAGAAGTGTCGTTTATTTGTAAATTTGGGCTCGTCAGGGACAGTTTAACCGTTTTCGGTACATGGAGGGAGATGTTAGCTGGTGTGCTAGTGGGTTGTGCCACCTCAGCCCATTGGTTTGAATGGCCTGAGGCTAACTGTGTTAGCTTAGTAAGCTAAAACTGTGGTGACGTTATCGTCGTAATCTCTGTCTAAGTCGTGCGTCTAAATAATCTTCCTTATGAGTTGTCTTATTAGAATCCTCTCTACTGAGGCAGCTGATCAGGTAGGCAGAAGGCAGCAAGGCAGCTCACTAGGTTTTTGGACAGACCCACAGTCTGACTGACTTTCTCACTTACTTATTTACTAACTTACTCACTAACTCAGTCACTCACTGACTTACTTACTGACTCACTCGCTCATTAATTTACTGACTTACTTATTTACTGACTTACCTTGACTTACTGTCTGACTTTATTACTTTACTGACATACTGATTCAGTCATTTATTTTACTGACTTATTTATTTACTGACTTACCTTGACTTTGACTTACTAACTGATTTACATACTTGCCTACTTATTCACTAACTCAGTCACTTACTGACTTAATTACTGACTCACTCACTCATTTATTTACTTATTTACTTACCAACTTACTTACTTATTGACTTACCTTGACTTACTGTCTGACTTAATTACTTACTGAGTTACTGACCGATTTACTGACTGACTTAATCACTTACCTACCTACCTATTTACTTACTTACTTACTAATCTACAAACTTAGTCACTTACCAACTGACTCACTCATTATTTATTTACTGACTTATTTATTTACTGACTTACCTTGACTTACTGACTGACTTACTTACCTACTTACTTACTTACTTACTTACTTACTTATTCACTAACTCAGTCCCTCACTGACTTACTTACTGACTCACTCACTTATCTACTTACTTACTAACTCAGTCTCTTACTTACTGACTCACTCACTCATTTATTTACTAACTTATTTACTTACCGACTTGCTTACTTACTGACTTACTGACTGACTTACTTACCTACTTACTTACTTACTTATTTACTAACTCAGTCACTCACTGACATACTGTTTCACACACATACCTACTTAGTTACTTACTAACTTACTGACTCAGTCACTCACCTGCTGGCTTACTTACTGACTCATTTATTTACTAACTTATTTACTTACTGACTTACCTTGACTTACTGACTTAATTACTCAGATAAAATTAAAGCAAGCTGGTGGATGGGGGGCTTTTTATTGAGATCAGAACTACACTGGATTTAAAAAAAAGACTGCAGTCTGCAGCTTCAAAAATTCGGTGGTAGCTTAATAGTTTGCCAGACAATCTGAAGATGACTGCATTTCGCTCTTCTGGAGATTTTCCCTACAGATAAAGCTCTGAAGCGAACGCTACGACTGATCTGTACGATCACATCTGACAGCACACAGGATTCTCTCCTCTCTGATTATTACATCTGTGTCAGGATGGGTGGGAAGCAGTTCTTCAAAAGCTCATTACAAACATTCCACTCTGATTAGCAACTGGTGGAGGTTTACATTAATCAGAAATGACTGTTTTGTGACGCATGTGTGTTCGAGATTCCTTCATCTAATCTCGGCTTTCACGTGTTGTTCATCCTGCCATTGATACTAAAGTTATATAGAAACTATATATAAACTTACATAGAACTATATATAAACTTACATAGAAATATATATAAACTTACATAGAACTATATATAAACTTACATAGAACTATATATAAACTTACATAGAAATATATATCAACTTACATAGAAATATATATAAACTTACATAGAACTATATATAAACTTACATAGAACTATATATAAACTTACATAGAAATATATATCAACTTACATAGAAATATATATAAACTTACATAGAACTATATATAAACTTACATAGAACTATATATAAACTTACATAGAAATATATATAAACTTACATAGAACTATATATAAACTTACATAGAACTATATATAAACTTACATAGAAATACAGTGTATCACAAAAGTGAGTACACCCCTCACATTTCTGCAAGTATTTCATTATATCTTTTCATGGGACAACACTATAGACATGAAACTTGGATATAACTTAGAGTAGTCAGTGTACAGCTTGTATAGCAGTGTAGATTTACTGTCTTCTAAAAATAACTCAACACACAGCCATTAATGTCTAAATAGCTGGCAACATAAGTGAGTACACCCCACAGTGAACATGTCCAAATTGTGCCCAAATGTGTCGTTGTCCCTCCCTGGTGTCATGTGTCAAGGTCCCAGGTGTAAATGGGGAGCAGGGCTGTTAAATTTGGTGTTTTGGGTACAATTCTCTCATACTGGCCACTGGATATTCAACATGGCACCTCATGGCAAAGAACTCTCTGAGGATGTGAGAAATAGAATTGTTGCTCTCCACAAAGATGGCCTGGGCTATAAGAAGATTGCTAACACCCTGAAACTGAGCTACAGCATGGTGGCCAAGGTCATACAGCGGTTTTCCAGGACAGGTTCCACTCGGAACAGGCTTCGCCAGGGTCGACCAAAGAAGTTGAGTCCACGTGTTCGGCGTCATATCCAGAGGTTGGCTTTAAAAAATAGACACATGAGTGCTGCCAGCATTGCTGCAGAGGTTGAAGACGTGGGAGGTCAGCCTGTCAGTGCTCAGACCATACACCGCACACTGCATCAACTCGGTCTGCATGGTCGTCATCCCAGAAGGATGCTGAAGACAAGCAGTCCAAGAACATGGATTACTGGAATGCCCTGTGGTCTGACGAGACCAAGATAAACTTGTTTGGCTCAGATGGTGTCCAGCATGTGTGGCGGCGCCCTGGTGAGAAGTACCAAGACAACTGTATCTTGCCTACAGTCAAGCATGGTGGTGGTAGCATCATGGTCTTGGGCTGCATGAGTGTTGCTGGCACTGGGGAGCTGCAGTTCATTGAGGGAAACATGAATTCCAACATGTACTGTGACATTCTGAAACAGAGCATGATCCCCTCCCTTCGAAAACTGGGCCTCATGGCAGTTTTCCAACAGGATAATGACCCCAAACACAACCTCCAAGATGACAACTGCCTTGCTGAGGAAGCTGAAGGTAAAGGTGATGGACTAAACCCAATTGAGCACCTGTGGCGCATCCTCAAGTGGAAGGTGGAGGAGTTCAAGGTGTCTAACATCCACCAGCTCCGTGATGTCATCATGGAGGAGTGGAAGAGGATTCCAGTAGCAACCTGTGCAGCTCTGGTGAATTCCATGCCCAGGAGGGTTAAGGCAGTGCTGGATAATAATGGTGGTCACACAAAATATTGACACTTTGGGCACAATTTGGACATGTTCACTGTGGGGTGTACTCACTTATGTTGCCAGCCATTTAGACATTAATGGCTGTGTGTTGAGTTCTTTTCAGAAGACAGTAAATCTACACTGCTATACAAGCTGTACACTGACTACTCTAAGTTATATCCAAGTTTTATTTCTATAGTGTTGTCCCATGAAAAGATATAATAAAATATTTGCAGAAATGTGAGGGGTGTACTCACTTTTGTGATACACTGTATATATAAACTTACATAGAAACTCATATAAACTTACTGACTCACTCATTCACTTACTCATTTATTTATTTACTGACTTACTCACTTACTGACTTACCATGACTTACTCACTCACTTACTGACTTACCTTGACTTACTCACTTACTTATTTACTGACTTACTCACTTACTAACTGACTTACCTTGACTTACTCACTTATTTATTTACTAACTTACTTACTTACTGACTTACCTTGACTTACTCACTTACTTACTGACTTACCTTGACTTACTCACTTACTTACTGACTTACCTTGACTTACTCACTTACTTACTGACTTACCTTGACTTACTCACTTACTTACTGACTTACCTTGACTTACTCACTTACGAACTGACTTACCTTGACTTACTCACTCATTTATTTACTGACTTCTTGACTTACTGACTTACCTTGACTTACTGACTGAGTTAATTACTTACTTACCTACTTACTCACTAACTTACGTTTTGACTCGCTTACTCATTTATTTACTGACATTTATTTACTGACTTACTTACTTATTTATTTACTAACTTACTTACTGACTTACCTTGACTTACTCACTTACTTACTGACTTACCTTGACTTACACACTTACTTACTGACTTACCTTGACTTACTCACTTATTTATTTACTGACTTCTTCATTTACTGACTTACTTTGACTTACCGACTGACTTAATTACTTACTTAATTACTTACTTACCTACTTACTTACTAACTTACTAACTTACGTTTTGACTCACTCATTTATTTACTGACATTTATTCACTGACTTACCTTACTTAACTTATTTATTTACTTACTTTTTTACTTACTGACTTACCTTGACTTACTGACTGACCTAATCACTTACTTACCTTACTTACCGCTTATCCAATTAGGGTCGCAGGAAGGGGTGCTGGAGCCTATCCCAGCTTTTCAATGGGCACAAGGCACACAGTAACACCCTGGATGGGGTGCCAGTCCATCGCAGGGCAGACACATATACTGTATACACACACACTCATACACACTCATTCACCTATGGGGCAATTCAGTGTCTCCAGTTAACCTGACTGCATGTATTTGGACTGCAGGAGGAAACCGGAGCTCCTGGAGGAAACCCACACAGACACGGGGAGAACATGCAAACTCCACACAGAAAGGACCCAGACCACCCTGCCTGGGGATCGAACCCAGGACCTTCTTGCTGTGAGGCGACAGTGCTACCCACCGAGCCACCGTGACGCCCCTTACTGACTCACTCATTTATTTACTGATTTGTTACTTACTGACTGACTTACTTACTAACTCAGTCACTCACTTACTGACTCACTCACTCATTCATTAACTGACTTACATACTTACTGACTTACGTACTTACTTAATGACTCACTTACTTATCTATCGACTTACTGACTGACTTATCTTCTTACTGACTTACTCACTGATTCACTCACTAATTGACTCACATACTGGCTAACTGATTCACTCACTCACTCATTTCTTCACTTATTGTCTGACTAACTGACTGATTTGAACCAGAGCTATGACAGCATGACGACACCCACCCATAATTTGATGTTATTTCTGAATAATTAAGTTGAAGTGTTTGGATGCTGCAGCAGAGTTTATCGTTCTCTCTGTGTGACTCGATCATTTAATAGAAATAAACAAAGCTTCATCTTCATCCCGGCAGAAAAGAGGCAAACAGAAGCCGGTGGAGTTTATTACGCTTCATTAGCTGAAGAGGCTGAGAGGTATAAATATTACAAAAGAGGCTTCTGAGAAAACATCGACTCCTGCAGACCAGACGCAGCGAACACAGTCCATTAATCAGCTCTCATTCACAGCCTGATAACGGGGCATGGAGGGGTCATCAGCTGACCCATGCTGAACCTCCAGCTGCTGCTGGATAATAAATGGAAGTGATTCATTACACAAAGAGCTCTGACCATTATTGTTTTAATTTACAATATGGATGAAAGTATTGGGACACCCCTTTCGATCACAACAATTTCTAACAGGTGCAACTTTGCAGCAACAGTTTAGGCAAGGCCTTTTCCTGTTCCAGCATGATTGTGCCCCTTGCACAAAGCAAGCTCTATAAAGACATGAAGAAAAGCTGCACAGAGCCCTGACCTCAGCCCCACTGAACAGCTCTGGAACGAACGGGAACATCAACTGAGGCTTTCATGACCAACATCAGTGCCCAGAAAGACAAATCCTGAAAACAACTGAAAACTCAGGTAACGTCCTGCTGCACTTCTTACTCGGACCGGACGCATGTGATGCTTGTTGTCATGGTAACGTGTACAATAATGGCAAGTTCACACTACACGACTTTCCAAGTCGTCAGGTCGCTGTACAGTTCACACTACACGACTGGATCTCTTGTAATCGGGAGTCTTTCAAGTCGGTGTGGCTTTCACACTACACGACTGATCAGTGATTATGTCCCTGTCCCCCTTTTTACAACTCCTCCCCTGTGATTCCCCTCACCCTGTATCTTGCGTTCTTACTGGCTGTTCGACATAGCACTCATTGCCAGTCGAGCAACTCAGATTCAGATATCTGACATGCTAGAAATCTTGCTTCGGTCGCCGAGCGCTCGGGTCGAGTTGTTGAGTAGTTCACACATAGCGATTGAGAGCCGAGTTTCGATCGCCAAGCGAACGCCGAGTTGCTGCCGAGCCAGCAAAGCTAGCGCTGACCAGAGCGAAAATCAGCAAAAAACGTGTAGTCTGAACTAGGCATTAGTGGTACTCTACACACGAGTGTCGTTCGGGATGGGATTACTCGTAGCGGGCCTCACTGTGGTTTGTTGGAGTCCCGAAACCTTTCTTTCCAGAATTATATATACTACAGTGGGGCCAAAAAGTATTTAGTCAGCCACTGATTTTGCAAGTTCTCCTACTTAAAAAGATGAGAGAGGTCTGTAATTTTCATCATAGTACACTTATTTGGTCAATAACAAACAAGCAAGATTTCTGGCTCTCACAGACCTGTAACTTCTTCTTTAAGAAGCTCTTCTGTCCTCCACTCTTTACCTGTATTAATGGCACCTGTTTGACCTTGTTATCTGTATAAAAGACACCTGTCCACAGCCTCAAACAGTCAACCATGGCCAAGACCAAAGAGCTGTCGAAGGACACCAGGAAGAAAATTGTAGACCTGCACCAGGCTGGGAAGAGTGAATCTACAATAGGCAAGCAGGTTGGTGTGAATAAATCAACTGTGGGAACAATTGTAAGAAAATGGAAGACATACAAGACCATTGATAATCTCCCTTGGGGTCAAGATCTCATCCCGTGGGGTCAAAATGATCATGAGAACGGTGAGCAAAAATCCCAGAACTACACTGAAGGACCTGATAAATGACCTGCAGAGAGCTGGGACCAAAGTAACAAAGGGACCATCAGTAACACACTACGCCGAGAGGGACTCAAATCCTGCAGTGCCAGGCGTGTCCCCCTGCTTAAGCCAGTACATGTCCAGGCCCGTCTGAAGTTTTCCAGAGAGCATATAGATGATCCAGAAGAGGATTGGGAGAATATCATGTGGTCAGATGAAACCAAAATGGAACTTTTTGGTAAAAACTCAACTCGTCGTGTTTGGAGGAAGAAGAATGCTGAGTTGCATCCCAAGAACACCATACCTACTGTGAAGCATGGGGGTGGAAACATCATGCTTTGGGGCTGTTTTTCTGCAAAGGGGACAGGACGACTGACCCGTGTTAAGGGAAGAATGAACGGGGCCATGTATCTCCTTCCATCAGCGAGAGCATTGAAGATGGAACGTGGCTGGGTCTTCCAGCATGACAATGATCCCAAACACACCGCTTGGGCAACGAAGGAGTGGCTCCGTAAAAAGCATTTCAAGGTCCTGGAGTGGCCTAGCCAGTCTCCAGACCTCAACCCCATAGAAAATTTGTGGAGTCCGTGTTGCCCAGCGACAGCCCCAAAACATCACTGCTCTAGAGGAGATCTGCATGGAGGAATGGGCCAAAATACCAGCTACAGTGTGTGCAAACCTGGTGAAGACTTACAGGAAACGTTTGACCTCTGTCATTTCCAACAAAGGTTATGTTACAAAGTATTGAGTTGAACTTTTGTTATTGACCAAATACTTATTTTCCACCATAATTTACAAATCAATTCTTTAAAAATCCTACAATGTGATTTCCTGGATTTTTTTTCTCATTTTGTCTCTCATAGTTGAAGTGTACCTATGATGAAAATTACAGACCTCTCTCATCTTTCTAAGTAGGAGAACTTGCACAATCAGTGGCTGACTAAATACTTTTTGACCCAACTGTATATAGCCAAAGGTAAGCCAGAGACTAGGTGTCAAAGTTGGGGTTATATTTTATACTGATCTATATCAACTGAAGACTGAAAACTCTGGTAACGTCCTGCTGCTTCTCTTACTAACATGATGCTTGTTGGCATGGTAACGTGTACACTAAGTGGTACTCTACACATGTGCAACATTTTGGATGGGTTTACTCGCGGTGTACACATTAACAGATTGTTGAGTAGAGGGTACATATAAACACCTCCATCTTCATCTGTAATCCACATTTAATCAGATTGGACTGATTATTCTCTATTTGGATGTAATGTAATGTTTTCTGGAGTCCCAGAACCAATCTTTCCAGACTTACAGTGTATCACAAAAGTGAGTACACCCCTCACATTTCTGCAGATATTTAAGTATATCTTTTCATGGGACAACACTGACAAAATGACACTTTGACACAATGAAAAGTAGTCTGTGTGCAGCTTATATAACAGCGTAAATTTATTCTTCCCTCAAAATAACTCAATATACAGCCATTAATGTCTAAACAACCGGCAACAAAAGTGAGTACACCCCTAAGAGACTACACCCCTAAATGTCCAAATTGAGCACTGCTTGTCATTTTCCCTCCAAAATGTCATGTGATTTGTTAGTGTTACTAGGTCTCAGGTGTGCATAGGGAGCAGGTGTGTTCAATTTAGTAGTACAGCTCTCACACTCTCTCATACTGGTCACTGAAAGTTCCAACATGGCACCTCATGGCAAAGAACTCTCTGAGGATCTTAAAAGACGAATTGTTGCGCTATATGAAGATGGCCAAGGCTACAAGAAGATTGCCAACACCCTGAAACTGAGCTGCAGCACAGTGGCCAAGATCATCCAGCGTTTTAAAAGAGCAGGGTCCACTCAGAACAGACCTCGCGTTGGTCGTCCAAAGAAGCTGAGTGCACGTGCTCAGCATCACATCCAACTGCTGTCTTTGAAAGATAGGCGCAGGAGTGCTGTCAGCATTGCTGCAGAGATTGAAAAGGTGGGGGGTCAGCCTGTCAGTGCTCAGACCATACGCCGCACACTACATCAAATTGGTCTGCATGGCTGTCACCCCAGAAGGAAGCCTCTTCTGAAGTCTCTACACAAGAAAGCCCACAAACAGTTTGCTGAAGACATGTCAACAAAGGACATGGATTACTGGAACCATGTCCTATGGTCTGATGAGACCAAGATTAATTTGTTTGGTTCAGATGGTCTCAAGCATGTGTGGCGGCAATCAGGTGAGGAGTACAAAGATAAGTGTGTCATGCCTACAGTCAAGCATGGTGGTGGGAATGCCATGGTCTGGGGCTGCATGAGTGCAGCAGGTGTTGGGGAGTTACATTTCATTGAGGGACACACGAACTCCAATATGTACTGTGAAATACTGAAGCAGAGAATGATCCCCTCCCTCCGTAAACTGGGTCGCAGGGCAGTGTTCCAGCATGATAATGACCCCAAACACGCCTCTAAGACAACCACTGCTTTATTGAAGAGGCTGAGGGTAAAGGTGATGGACTGGCCAAGCATGTCTCCAGACCTAAACCCAATAGAACATCTTTGGGGCATCCTCAAGCGGAAGGTGGAGGAGCGCAAAGTCTCGAATATCCGCCAGCTCCGTGATGTCGTCATGGAGGAGTGGAAAAGCATTCCAGTGGCAACCTGTGAAGCTCTGGTAAACTCCATGCCCAGGAGAGTTAAGGCAGTTCTAAGAAATAATGGTGGCCACACAAAATATTGACACTTCAGGAACTTTCACTAAGGGGTGTACTCACTTTTGTTGCCGGTGGTTTAGACATTAATGGCTGTATATTGAGTTATTTTGAGGGAAGAATAAATTTACACTGTTATATAAGCTGCACACAAACTACTTTTCATTGTGTCAAAGTGTCATTTTGTCAGTGTTGTCCCATGAAAAGATATACTTAAATATCTGCAGAAATGTGAGGGGTGTACTCACTTTTGTGATACACTGTATATACAATAAGTATGCTGGAGACTGGGGGTGAAAGTTGGGGTTATGTTGTGTACTGATATACTGTATATATCAAATTAAAACTGAAAACTCAGGTAACGTCCTGCTGCTTCTTTTACTAACGTGATGCTTGTTGGCATGGTAACGTGTACACTAAGTCATACACATAAGCATCGTTTTGGATGGAATTACTCGTAGCGTGAACGTAAACAGATTGTTGAGTAGAGGGTACATAGAAACAACCCAGTCTTCATCTGTAATCCAAATAAATTCAATCAGATTGGACTGATTAGTCTGTATTTGGATGTAAAGGCCCTTACTGTGGTTTTTTGGAGTCCTAAAACTTTCTTTCTAGAGTTATTGACACTATATGGCCAAAGGTAAGCCAGAGACTGGGGTCGAAAGTTGGGGTTACATTTTGTACTGACATATATCTATAAAAAAGCCACTTGGTTGGCCACTCCAGAACTAGACTCTATCCAGAATCTTCACTGAACGTTTGATTGAGTTAAAATACTGAACCAGATGGATCAGAATTCAGTTGCCGCCACGATGAACGTTCTGAAGTGAGTCCAGTCCTGGGAGGTGTTGATGCTGCCCGGACTCTTTTCTCATCTGGTTTCAATCCTCTGTTTTATTCTCCATCAAGTCATTACGAGAGACAGACAAGCCGTGCCAACACTATCACACCAACTAACACTCCAGCGAGCCGTGCGTTCACAGGAGAACCGTGTCCGTCCAGACGGACGTGATGGAACTGACAGAGTGAGAGATTACAGAGACGTAGGGGCGTTTACCCCCAACCTTCAGCAATGATGCATTTCGCTTGATCTTGGACTGTTTTATCATAACCTAACTCCTTTATTTCTAATGTATGTATATAGCGCTTTGTACAATACACTGTTTCAAAGCAACTTTACAGCATCCAGGACCAAATAAACGTTCTATTTTTGTCTGATTCGTCTCCTTTCGGATAGAATGGCCCTCGCTGTGGATTTTTTGGAGTCCCAGAACCTTTCTTTCCAGAATGATATACATTATTTGGTCAAAAGTATGCTGGAGACTTTTGAAAGTTGGGTTTGAAAGTTGGGGTTATATCAAATTAAAACTGAAAACTCAGGTAACTTCCTGCTGCTTCTCTTACTAACATGTGGCTTGTTGGCATGGTAACGTGTACACTAAGTCGTACACATAAGCATCGTTTTGTATGGAAGTACTCATAGCGTGAACGTTACGGACAAGCCATGCCAACACTATCACACCAACTAACAATCCAGCCGGCTGAGCGTTCACAGGAGAACCGTGTCCATCCAGATGGACGTGATGGAACTGACAGAGTGAGGGATTACCACCACTTGGAACGCCTTTGCAGCTCCAGTTGAATTATGGGATATGTTATTAGACCACAGTGTGCTATGTTTGCATACTTAA
This sequence comes from Trichomycterus rosablanca, assembly GCF_030014385.1. NCBI lineage: Eukaryota > Metazoa > Chordata > Actinopteri > Siluriformes > Trichomycteridae > Trichomycterus > Trichomycterus rosablanca. Next base: position 46,569,445 of record NC_085989.1, on the reverse strand, counting down.
AAATAGCCACCCATGCAGTAGGCCATCCATGTACTGTTTAATGAATACTACGTATTCGGACACATAACCCGGTCTTGCATACTGCTCTCACATACTGTATGCGATTTCGGAGGCAGCAAATCTTTTCTGTCTGGTCTGTTACAGTAACTATAAGAGTTGATGGTCGTCCTCTCTGATTCTAACTATAATTATTCTAATACACCAGCACGCCGTCTCTGATGACTTTACATTTCTAAGTTCCTGAAACAGAAAGAATAAGCGAGACCTAAAAATGAAGCTCCGACAGGTGGTTTTGTCCTTATTATAAGATGGGTCACAGCAGAGAGGACATTTATTATACAGCACAGAGAAGTGTGTCATGCTGGATAATATGAATCTGCTAAAAACTCATCCTCTTTCTGAAACCTAAAGGTAGCAATATAGACCACATGTATTGTTAGAAGTTTTTAATATTTTGTCCATCTGCAGTAAAGTATATAATGTAAAAACAGTTAGAGGTGTTTTATACACCTTTTAGCAATATATCTATATCTATATCTACAGTATATCTATCTATATATACACTGTGTTCCAAATTATTATGCAAATAATATTTTCTCAGATTTTCCAAAATTACCTATATGAATTGCAGTCATTGTAATTTTCCAGTCATCAACTATTAGAGTACAATTGAAAGGTTTTTGAACAAACTGCCAATGATAACAGTATATTTAAAAAAAAATAAAACACTCAAAATGCACTCAAAATGCATGTTCCAAATTATTAACAACCTTTTCATTTTTATAAAGAACAAAAAAATGGTCATTTGTGAAATTATAAGCATTAGCAGGTTATTACAAACTGAAATCAAACAGTTTTCAAGTCAAAACTTTATTCTAGGTGATGTTACATTTGCACATAGGACCCCTTGTTCGAAAGGAGCTTCTGAACTCTCTCGTCCATTGAATTTGTCAGGTTTTGGATGGTATCTGCTTCAATTGTTTTGCATGAGGACAGAATACCCTCCCAGAGCTGTTGCTTAGATGTGAACTGCCTCCCGCCATCATAGACACTCCTTTTGATGATGCTCCAGAGGTTCTCAATGGGGTTGAGGTCAGGGGAGCATGGGGGCCACACCATAAGTTTGTCCCCTTTTATGCCCATAGCAGCCAGAGATGCAGATGTGTTCTTTGCAGCATGAGACGGTGCATTATCATGCATGAAAATGATCTTGCTGCGGAATGCACGGTTCTTCTTCTTGAACCATGGCAGGAAGTGCTGTTTGAGAAACTCCACATACATTATGGAGGTCATCTTTACCCCTTCAGGGATCCTAAAGGGGCCGACAATCTCTCTCCCCATGATTCCAGCCCAAAACATTACTCCACCTCCTCCTTGTTGGCGCCGTAGCCTTGTTTGCATGGGGTGTCCATCAACCAGCCATCCTCCACTCCATCCATCTGGACCATCTAGCGTTGCACGGCACTCATCGGTGAACAAAACAGTTTTGAAGTCAGTCTTCATGTATTGTTTGGCCCACTGGAGCCGTTTCTGCTTGTGTGCAGTGGATAGAGGAGGTCGACAGGATGGCTTACGCACAGCTGCAAACCTCTGAAGGACCCTGCATCTTGTTGTTCGGGGGACGTTGGAGGCACCAGCAGTTTCAAAAACTTGTCTGCTGCTATGACAAGGCATTTTTGCAGCTGCTCTTTTAACCTGACGTAATTGCCTGTTGGAAAGAGTCCTCAATTTTCCCTTATCAGCACGCACACATGTGTGCTCTGAATCAGCTACATACTTCTTGATTGTGCGATGATCACGATGAAGTGTCTTGGCAATGTTGATTGTAGTCATGCCTTGACCTAAACACTCCACAATTTGTTGCTTCTCAGCAGCCGACACATCCTTTTTCTTTCCCATTTTGGCTGAAAATGTAGGCTGCTTAATAATGTGGGACAGCCTTCTTAAGTAGTCTTGCCTTTAATTGGACACACCTGCCAAACTAATTAGCACAGGTGTCTGCAATTGCTTTCAGTGATATAAAGAGCCCTGACACACATCACCATCAATGAGTTTAACTGACAAACAAAAAAATTCTTACCTTATCACTCCTAAACACTTTTTGCATAATAATTTGGAACACAGTGTATATATATATATATATATATTAGGGCTGTCAAACGATTAAAATTTTTAATCGCGATTAATCTCAGAATTTCATATAGTTAATCGCGATTAATCGCATTAAAAAAAAATCTGTGTAAATGTTATAGAAAACAAGGATTTTTATGTGAAATGTTACAATTAAAATGGTGAACACATTTTATGCTAAATGTACTGATGTTAAAAACTGCTGGGACAAGAGAAAACTGTAAGGGAGTTTTATTCACTCACATACTAGGCAGTAAATGTCAGATTGTAGGTTAGAATTTCTCCATCAGCAAACATTGTAGATCAGCGGTGCTTTAGGTGGGATAAGGCGTAGTTATTGTAACAGACTTTTCTGTGGTTGTATTGTGACAATGGTTTGATGGCCGTTTCTACACGAAGTGAGTGTGTTTTGACCCTTTGGGGCTTCCATAGTGCATGGACTAACGTGCTTGACTCAGCTTTCCGGTATTTGGTACCTTAACAGAATAAGTTAATAAAAGTGTTCTGCTCCCGACAACTTGTGAATATAGCGTGTATTTATTTCTTTATAAGTGCATCACTACAACGCTCGGTTACATTATGTTAACAAACCGCAAATGAAAAACAATGGCAAGTCCGACATTAAAACGTTTGTTTTAACATAATGTTAACATAATGTAACCGAGCGTTGTAGTTCTACCAGTCAAGTCTCAACATTAACTACAATTTGCGTTAACGGCACTATTATTTTTAATCGCGTTAAATTGAAATCGCGTTAATGCGTTATTATCGCGTTAACTTCGACAGCCCTAATATATATACAGTGTATCACAAAAGTGAGTACACCCCTCACATTTCTGCAAATATTTTATTATATCTTTTCATGGGACAACACTGTAGAAATAAAACTTGGATATAACTTAGAGTAGTCAGTGTACAACTTGTATAGCAGTGTAGATTTACTGTCTTCTGAAAATAACTCAACACACAACCATTAATGTCTAAATAGCTGGCAACATAAGTGAGTACACCCCACAGTGAACATGTCCAAATTGTGCCCAAATGTGTCGTTGTCCCTCCCTGGTGTCATGTGTCAAGGTCCCAGGTGTAAATGGGGAGCAGGGCTGTTAAATTTGGTGTTTTGGGTACAATTCTCTCATACTGGCCACTGGATATTCAACATGGCACCTCATGGCAAAGAACTCTCTGAGGATGTGAGAAATAGAATTGTTGCTCTCCACAAAGATGGCCTGGGCTATAAGAAGATTGCTAACACCCTGAAACTGAGCTACAGCATGGTGGCCAAGGTCATACAGCGGTTTTCCAGGACAGGTTCCACTCGGAACAGGCTTCACCAGGGTCGACCAAAGAAGTTGAGTCCACGTGTTCGGCGTCATATCCAGAGGTTGGCTTTAAAAAATAGACACATGAGTGCTGCCAGCATTGCTGCAGAGGTTGAAGACGTGGGAGGTCAGCCTGTCAGTGCTCAGACCATACGCCGCACACTGCATCAACTCGGTCTGCATGGTCGTTATCCCAGAAGGAAGCTGACGCACAAGAAAGCCCGCAAACAGTTTGCTGAAGACAAGCAGTCCAAGAACATGGATTACTGGAATGCCCTGTGGTCTGACGAGACCAAGATAAACTTGTTTGGCTCAGATGGTGTCCAGCATGTGTGGCGGCGCCCTGGTGAGAAGTACCAAGACAACTGTATCTTGCCTACAGTCAAGCATGGTGGTGGTAGCATCATGGCCTTGGGCTGCATGAGTGTTGCTGGCACTGGGGAGCTGCAGTTCATTGAGGGAAACATGAATTCCAACATGTACTGTGACATTCTGAAACAGAGCATGATCCCCTCCCTTCGAAAACTGGGCCTCATGGCAGTTTTCCAACAGGATAACGACCCCAAACACAACCTCCAAGATGACAACTGCCTTGCTGAGGAAGCTGAAGGTAAAGGTGATGGACTAAACCCAATTGAGCACCTGTGGCGCATCCTCAAGTGGAAGGTGGAGGAGTTCAAGGTGTCTAACATCCACCAGCTCCGTGATGTCATCATGGAGGAGTGGAAGAGGATTCCAGTAGCAACCTGTGCAGCTCTGGTGAATTCCATGCCCAGGAGGGTTAAGGCAGTGCTGGATAATAATGGTGGTCACACAAAATATTGACACTTTGGGCACAATTTGGACATGTTCACTGTGGGGTGTACTCACTTATGTTGCCAGCTATTTAGACATTAATGGCTGTGTGTTGAGTTATTTTCAGAATACAGTAAATCTATACTGCTATACAAGTTGTACACTGACTACTCTAACTTATATCAAAGTTTTATTTCTATAGTGTTGTCCCATGAAAAGATATAATAAAATATTTGCAGAAATGTGAGGGGTGTACTCACTTTTGTGATACACTGTATATACAGTATATCAGCCATAAAATTAAAACCTCCTCCTTGTTTCTACACTCACTGTCTATTTTATCAGCTCCACTTACCATATAGGAGCACTTTGTAGTTCTACAATTACTGACTGAGTCCATTTGGTGGTGGACATGGTGGTGGTGTGTTAGTGTGTGTTGTGCTGGTATGAGTGGATCAAACACAGCAGCGCTGCTGGACTTAAAGTACCGTGTCCACTCACTGTCCACTCTATTACACACTCCTACCTAGTTGGTCCACCCTGTAGATGTAAAGTCAGAGACGATCGCTCATCTATTGCTGCTGTTTGAGTTGGTCATCTTCTAGACCTTCATCAGTGGTCACAGGACGCTGCCCCCAGGACACTGTTGGCTGGATGTTTTTGGTTGGTGGACTATTCTCAGTCCAGTAGTAACAGTGAGGTGTTTAAAAACTCCAGCAGCGCTGCTGTGTCTGATCCACTCATACCAGCACAACACACACTAACACACCACCACCATGTCAGTGTCACTGCAGTGCTGAGAATGATCCACCACCTAAATAATACCTGCTCTGTGGTATATAAATTGGTATAAAACAACATTTTGTGGCAACAGTTTGGGAGAAAAACCCTTTCCTGGTTCAACTACACTAAACATCATCACTCTACCTTAAAAACGCTTATAAAACCGAATGGACACACATCCCCACAGACACCTTACAAAATCTTGTGTTGTGGAAGCTCATGCTCATACTGGAAAATCTGCTGAAATTGTGCCCTCATTTCAGGGTTCCAATTTACTGCTCAGATGCAGCTGTGACAGAAACATCTGTTAGTTCAGTAACAAACCTGAATACAGTGGTGGTAGTTGTACATTATCAAGCCCCGGAGATCTCTTACCTCTTTAACAGACAGACAAAACATTGTAAACTTCTAACAATGCATACATTCATTCATTCATTGTCTGTTTTACCACCACTTTATCCTGGTCAGGGTCGCAGTGGGTGCAATTCACTTAAAACACACACACACATGCAGACATTCACACCTTTGTAATTTTGTATCTCATGTCTTTTACTGTGGGAGGAAACCAGAGCTCCTGGAGGAAACCCACAGAGACACGGGGAGAACATGCAAACCACACAGAATAGACCCGGACCGCTCCACCTGGGAATCAAAGAGCAGGTGAAGAACTAGCTTCTTTACCTGTCAGATCCAGAAAGAGCAAGAGTGTGTATGTGTGTGTGTGTGTGTGGAGGGTGGGGATGTTCAAAAGCCCAAATCCGTCTCTCTTTTTATTCATTAGTCAGATTTTAAGGTTACTTCCTGTCCTTCTCTGCTTTTTCTTGGCTTTGTTCGGATAAAACCGCTAAAGGCCAAGCACCAGCCGAGCCTCTGCCTCTTTCTGAATTATTAACACACACACACACACACACACACACACACAGAATATATTCTGTACAGTCACGTCTGTCTCGTTGTTTACTGAGGAAAGGAATTTTACGGAAGAATAACCACACACAAATAAAAGCACAATTGATTCCTGCCACCAGACCGTTCAAAATAAATAATATTACTATATAACAAAATATTTAAGGTAGTATTTCACAGATTATTGAAACATTTAAGGTAGTATTTCAAAGATTAGAACCTATATGGTCAAAAATATGAAGACTTGTTTCTTGGAGTTCTACCTTTATTTACTGCTACTCCTTCAGTAAGGCTTGCCACAAGAGTTTGGGGTGTATCTTAAGAGGTTATGCACTGTTGTTAAGTATAAGGCCTGGCTCAATATTAGTATTCCAGTTCATCTCACTGTTGCTCTATGGGGTTTAAGGTCAGGGCTTTGTAGTCCAGTAGAGTTCCTCCTGACGTAACTAGTTGAACCACGTCTTTATGGACAAGACAGCAATTTATCATCGGTAAACACACTCACTCACCCTCAATCACTTCCACCTAGGGTCAGTTTAAAGCCCATCCATCTTCTGCACAACTTTTGGGAGATGGGTTGGAAACCCATTCACCTCACTTGCATGTTTTTGCACTGTGAAAGGAAACCGGAGCTCCCGGAGGAAACCCACACAGACACGGGGAGAACATGCAAACTGCACACAGAAAGGACCCGAACCACCTGGGAATCAAAGAAAATAATAGCAATAAAAATATCATCTATAAAAATAGTAATAGATATACATATGAAATGTAAGAAAATAGGGCCTGTCCTGAACTGAATGAAATAAAGAAGACTAAACTGAACGGGAGTGACACAGTGGCTCTGTGGGTAGCACTGTCGCCTTACAGCAAGAAGGTCCTGGGTTTGATTCCCAGGTGGGGAAGTCTGGTTCCTTTCAGTGTAAAGTTTGCATGTTCTCCATGATTATTATTATTATTTTTATGTATTATTATTATTATTTATTATTATTATTTAGTATTATTATTATTATTAATAATCGTTGTTGTTGTTATTATTATTATTATTGTTATTATTATTATTATGTATTATTATTATGTATTATTATTATGTATTATTATTATTTATTATTATTATTATTATTGTTGTTATAATTATTATTGTTAATATTATTAATATTATTATTATTATGTATTATTATTGTTATTATTATTTTTATTATTATTATTATTATTATTATTGTTGTTGTTGTTATTATTATTACATTTCATTTACATTTTCAGCATTTAGCAGACGCTTTTATCCAAAGCGACTTAAAGTACAGTGACAGCATATTGTTTAAGCAATTGAGGGTCAAGGGCTTTGCTCAAGGGCCCAAAAGTGGCAACCTGGCAGTGGTGGGATTTGAACCAGCAACCTTTGGATTACTAGTCCAGTGCCTTAACCGCTAAGTCACAACTGATTATTATTGTTATTATTATTATTATTATGTATGTATTTATTTATTTATTTATTTTTACCAACAATTTCAGTCTGATCAGGCCTGCAGTGCTCACGCTCTCATGACTGTGGGCAGCTAATAGTGGCCAATCCATCCTTTGCATGTGTTCTAGAGGTCTCAGGATTAAGCAAAGTCAGAGAGGTCCTAAAGAACCATCCTGCTGTGCAGCAACCACGCTGCCAGCTGTACCACCGTACCACATTATGACCCGGTTCTCTTCTCACGTTAGTAATGGGTGCTAAAGAATTTCTGTTTTCAGTTAAGGAGAGGCAGGACAGTGCATGTCCATGATCGTGTACAGAATAAAAAGAGCAACAACATTACAAATCTTCTTCTTATAACCCAAGAAAAAATGTTCCATCACCCTGTCACCCTGGTTTGCGTATTTTATACCAACTGTACTACAGTGGTACCTTGTAACTCAGCATCCCCTAAACTTAAAATTGGTGTGGTAAAACATCATCAAAGCGTGAATATGAGACGAATTTGCATTTGTGTGGAATATCCATCAAATCCAGTCTGAAAGCTCCACATGTATCTGTGTTTATCTGGATTTTCCTCACTTTTTCACTTTTAAACTTGTGTTACAGCTCGAGGTTCTGAGAAATTGTAAGAATCAGCTTCTCCAAGAGAATTTAAAATCTTATCGTTAAAATAAAGCTTAATGTGATTAAATGTATTAAAAGGACGAGACAGGAGCACTAACCTTCTCTTAATTATTACTGATCATAAATGTCTCCACTAATGAAATTCCTCGTACTTTGTTTTAGTACAATAAGTCACGTTAAGTTTTGTGCACAGCTACACTCCAGAGGAAATAAAAGCACAGCAGCACAAAAGTGGTTTTGTCGCTTCTCATGTGAATGCACCGGTACTGAATGGAATACAGTAAGCATCTCCACGATTAAGAAGCATAAAGAAACAATAAAGAAGTAAAGATAAAGTGCAGGTTTTATTGATTTTATATTGATTTTTAACTGTTTTTAATTGTATTCCAGTGTTTTTATATTATATTTGTGTTATTTTCAGTGTATAAATGACAAAAACAACCCCATTATTTTACATTAGCCTAAAATATATGCAGTTCCACGGGACCATGGAACGCATTAACAGGTTTCTCATACATCCTGATGGAAAAAAATACCTTGAAACTCAACGTCTTTAAAACTCGACACCACTCCCAGAACCAGTTGAGGTCGGTTTCAAAGTACCACTGTACCGCTTTGTGACAATTAATAGTCTATTTGGGGTGGAGAAAGCTGTGTTCTGGGCATTGGCTAGGTCAAAAATGCTTTATTCAGTTTCTGATGAGCATTTCAAAAGCACAGTTAGTGATTGTAATCTCTAGTCAGGCTTTTAATTAAATGTGGTTACCTGAATACAAATCTGTAAGAGCTCAATGATTAACCAATTATATTTTGTAGCTAAAACATGTTAGAATCTTAAAATAAATTCTGTTCAGGCTTCACACTTTATGGTCATGACAGCAGCTTTTAAGCCCTCTTTGAGGGATGCTGCTGTGATCATGGTGGGATGCTGTGGCCCCACCACTCAGCATCCATTTAAAGGTCAGGACCAGGCATCCTGTTCTCCATGTCTAGTTCTACCACCAACCTGAAAATATGTTGCAGGGGATTAGTGGAAGCACAGCGCCAGGTGTTCAAGATAAACCAGGGACTTTAAAAACTTGAGGAAAAGAGGAACACAGGATGCCAGGAACTGCTGCAACTCAAGCAATGTGTCGCCTCACAGCAAAAAGAGCCACCATGCCGCCCCGGATATGAACTCAGCTCTTTTATTCTGTCACCTACTGAGTGGTTTCACAGATTTATTGGTATAATTTGATCATCACTTTAACTGAATCTTCTGAAATTTATGGACTGAAATTTGAAATATTTCTGTCGTGATGTTATTAATTCCCTTCATTTTCTTTTCTGGTAGTGACTTTTTTGCAACTGATATCTAGTTTGTAGAGATCCTCTGAGTCTTGTTTGGTCAATTGTGACCTGTTAGTGGACATCCCCTAGCATACCAAATCTGGTTGAAATGTATTTCTGGTCTTAGGTGTCTTCTGGAAAACAGATCCTGTTTTGTCATGTTTGTTTACATCTTCACTGTCTGTACAGATGTAGTAATAGTTCTGGTCCTTCCCTGCAGCTCTCTGGAATTTATGGTTTAGTTCTCTTAAAACATTTTTTTCTTGATTTCAGCCTGTCCTTTCTTTTTTTGCAATATCTACTGTATTATCACACCCTCCATTGATTTATTTACACAGGACAGGACAGAATAGGGTAGGGCAAGGTAAGGTAAAATATAGGATGGGATGGGATAGGATAGGATAGTATATGAGAGGACAGGATAGGATAGAGCAAGGTAAAGTAACGTAAGGTAAGATATAGGATAGAATGGGATAGGATAGGGTAGGGCAAGGTAAAGTAACCTTAGCTAAGATATGAGATAGGATAGGATGAGATGGGATGGGATATGATATGATGGGATGGGATGGGATGGGATAGGGCTAGGTAAAGTAAGGTTAGGTAAGATATAGGGTAGGGTAGGCAAAGGTAAGGTAAGATATAGGATAGGATAGGGTAGGATGGGATAAGGAAGGGTAGAGTAGGGTAGGATAGGGCAAGGTAAAGTAGGGTAAGATATAGGATAGTTTAGGATAGGATAGGATAGGATAGGATAGGATAGGATAGGATAGGATAGGATAGGATAGGATAGGATAGGATAGGATAGGATAGGATAGGATAGGATAGGATAGGATAGGATAGGATAGGATAGGATAGGATAGGATAGGATAGGATAGGATAGGGCAGAGCAAGGTAAAGTAAGATATAGGGTAAGGTGGGATAGAATAGGATAGGATAGGATAGGGCAAGGTAAAGTAAGGTAAAGTAAGATATAGGGTAAGGTGGGATAGAATAGGATAGGACAAGGTAAAGTAAGGTAAAGTAAGATATAGGGTAAGGTGGGATAGAATAGGATAGGACAAGGTAAAGTAAGGTAAAGTAAGATATAGGGTAAGGTGGGATAGAATAGGATAGGACAAGGTAAAGTAAGATATAGGGTAAGGTGGGATAGGATAGGATAGGATAGGATAGGATAGGATAGGATAGGATAGGATAGGATAGGATAGGATAGGATAGGATAGGATAGGATAGGATAGGATAGGATAGGATAGGATAGGATAGGATAGGATAGGGCAAGGTAAAGTAAGGTAAAGTAAGATATAGGGTAAGGTGGGATAGAATAGGATAGGACAAGGTAAAGTAAGGTAAGATATAGGATAGGGTAGGGTAGAACAGGATAGGATAGAATAGGGTAAGGTAAAGTACGGTATGATATAGGATAGGATAGGGCAAGGTAAAGTAAGGTAAAGTAAGATATAGGGTAAGGTGGGATAGAATAGGATAGGGCAAGGTAAAGTAAGATAAGATATAGGATAGGATAGGATGAGATAAGGCAGAGCAAGGTAAAGTAAGGTAAAGTAAAAAATAGGGTAGGATAGGATAGGATAGGATAGGATAGGATAGGATAGGATAGGATAGTATAGGGCAAGGTAAAGTAAGGTACGGTAAAATTTAGGATAGGGTAGGGCAAGGTAAAGTAAGGTGAAGTAACAAATAGGGTAGGATAGGATAGTATAGGGCAAGGTAAAGTAAGGTACGGTAAAATATTGGATAGGGTAGGGCAAGGTAAAGTAAGGTAAGGTAAGATATAGGATAGGGTAGGGTAGGATAGGGCAAGGTAAAGTAAGATATAGGGTAAGGTGGGATAGAATAGGATAGGATAGGATAGGGCAAGGTAAAGTAAGGTAAAGTAAGATATAGGGTAATGTGGGATAGAATAGGATAGGACAAGGTAAAGTAAGGTAAAGTAAGATATAGGGTAAGGTGGGATAGAATAGGATAGGACAAGGTAAAGTAAGGTAAAGTAAGATATAGGGTAAGGTGGGATAGAATAGGATAGGACAAGGTAAAGTAAGGTAAAGTAAGATATAGGGTAAGGTGGGATAGGATAGGATAGGATAGGATAGGATAGGATAGGATAGGATAGGATAGGATAGGATAGGATAGGATAGGATAGGATAGGATAGGATAGGATAGGATAGGATAGGATAGGAAAGGATAGGGCAAGGTAAAGTAAGGTAAAGTAAGATATAGGGTAAGGTGGGATAGGATAGGATAGGATAGGATAGGATAGGATAGGATAGGATAGGATAGGATAGGATAGGATAGGATAGGATAGGATAGGATAGGATAGGATAGGATAGGATAGGATAGGATAGGATAGGATAGGATAGGATAGGATAGGATAGGATAGGAAAGGATAGGGCAAGGTAAAGTAAGGTAAAGTAAGATATGGGGTAAGGTGGGATAGAATAGGATAGGACAAGGTAAAGTAAGGTAAGATATAGGATAGGGTAGGGTAGAACAGGATAGGATAGAATAGGGTAAGGTAAAGTACGGTATGATATAGGATAGGATAGGGCAAGGTAAAGTAAGGTAAAGTAAGATATAGGGTAAGGTGGGATAGAATAGGATAGGGCAAGGTAAAGTAAGATAAGATATAGGATAGGATAGGATGAGATAAGGCAGAGCACGGTAAAGTTAGGTAAAGTAAAAAATAGGGTAGGATAGGATAGGATAGGATAGGATAGTATAGGGCAAGGTAAAATAAGGTACGGTAAAATTTAGGATAGGGTAGGGCAAGGTAAAGTAAGGTGAAGTAACAAATAGGGTAGGATAGGATAGTATAGGGCAAGGTAAAGTAAGGTACGGTAAAATATTGGATAGGGTAGGGCAAGGTAAAGTAAGGTAAGGTAAGATATAGGATAGGGTAGGGTAGGATAGGGCAAGGTAAAGTAAGGTAAGGTGAGATATAGGATAGGACAGGGACAGTGCGTGACTCTCCATGTGCAAGACTGGCCTTACGCATGAATCCATTGAAGTACAGGTAGATAAAGGGGGTCGGTGAACCATGCACACGTTAGAGGGAGCATGTGTCAGGCAAAAATACCCTCCTCGGACGTGATCAGGGTCCCAAGCGGCGAACTAATTAGTGCATAAATAAAAGTAGCGACAAAAAGAGGAATGAAGAAGGCAGAACTGTTGACGACTTAAGAGGTCTGGCATTATCAGAAATATACCTGCTATACTGAGTGGCATGGTGGCTTGGTGTGTAGTGCTGTTGCAAGAAGGTCCTGGGTTCGATTCCCAGCTGGTTCTTTCCAGGTGTGGAGTTAACATGTTCTATTTTTGTCTGTGTGGGTTTCCTCCAGGAGCTCTGGTTTCCTCCCACAGTTCAAAGACACACAATCTTGTGTGTGTGTGTTTGATCTGTGAGGGACTGACAACCTGTGGGGTCTTTTCTACCTTTCGCTTGCTGAATCGTACCCACCGCGACCCTGAATAGGATAAATCGGAGGTAAAAACGACAGTAAATGAATACCCTGATTATACGCTCATTCTTATGTAGCACGTGTTGACTGTGCTCCACCGCTCCATCACACTCCTTCACCCTCGGCTTCACAGATGCACCGTTCACGCCGTAAGAAGCGTCCAGATTGAGCGGTGCCTGCCGGTGATCACCACCAACAATAAACATCCATTAGGCTGCGCTGAAAATGACACGTCGCCTTCATTTGTCACGCTGTGATTAAAAGCGCTGTCCAGCCAGATAATTAAAGCACGGCCTTAGGGTCACGCTGCTTTATTAGCTCATAGTGTGTGTGTGTGTGTGTGTACGCCTGTGTGAAATTTACCAACCAAAAACAACATGTATTTATTCAAATCTTCATTTATCTTTATTTTTTTCATATATTTCTTTCTAGTAACCTCATGTGCTTTCATTTTCTTTATTTAACACACCCGGACCCACACAACACATGCGTACACTCACATTAGCCATGCTTTAGTGTGATCGACTCTAAAGCACATGTCCACACTGTGCCCTTCATGTCATTTAGCAAAATTAAACCTCACATTAACCTATTAACATGAACTCACGGATATTTACACATAATTATCCCTCACCTCGGGCTCCATCATCACACAGATCCACATACACAGTGTTATTCCTGTATTACTATCATTATAGGCAGTTGCACTTAACAGGTCACATACAGCCGGTTCAGACCCCTAAACTTTTCTCATACTTTATTGTGTTGTGGATTTGACCTTGAATAGATATACAGTAGACCCTTGATTTACAAACAGTTTACCATATGAACATTTTGGGTTACGAACGATCTGTTTCAACTAAACGTACGAACAAATTTTGGATTACGAACCGAAACTTGCGAAACACGTGACATCACGAACAAGTTGACTCCAACCGTCTCTCTCTATATATATATATATACCGTGAGCGAACATTCGGACAGCGGACAGTATTTTTTCGGTGTTTTCTTTATATTTTGTAAAATTCAATATTAAAATGGCCCCAAATAAGGTGCAAAGAAAGCTTAGTGGTGAGAAAATGAACAAATCTATTACATTTGTTGTTGTATAATTACTCCTGCCAGTAGCTGTCACTGTGTATCAGACAGCGGGGACAGTGAGTGAGAGAGAAGAAGGAAATCGGCTCAGTAAAGTATTCTTTCTTTCGTGCAATTACACCAACAAAATACAACACTATTGAAATAAAGAAGGAAATAATAGAGAAATATGAGAGTTATTGTTGTTTCTGGTAGATACATTTTATAAAAAAAAGAAGGAACTGTATTATGGTGTATAGTGCAGTACATGTACTGTACTGAAATGTGATGTGTGTTTATGTACAGTACTACTGTGTATTGTTGTTTATTATTATTTATTACTGTATTATCTATTCCATAGTTTAAGATTTAAGGGAAAATATACTTGTATGTATAACAAAAAAGACCATTTAAGACATTAGAAAGGTTAGGGGTAAGGGGGGGGTTTGGGAGGTCTGGCACGGATTAATTCTATTGACATGATTTCTTATGGGAAAAATAGGTTTAACTAACAAACACTTTGACTTAAGAACAGCCCTTCAGAACCAATTAAATTCGTAAGTCAAGGGTCCACTGTAATTGCCATTTTTACATAGTGACAGAGTGAAAACACGTTAAGAGTTTCAGACTGAGGGTCAGTCTGTGTCGTTTTTCCTGACTGCTGGATCATTTACTTTTAATAATTGATCCAAGTAGACAGAAGCTGTCCATCACTGGTGAAGTTATTGGTTTTTCCTGTTGTCATTCCATTCTTTATATTGAGCTGAGGTCCAATCCTTTCACTCTCTTCTTCAACTTTTTTATATGGACCTACAGGTCTTCTTGATTTTCGGCTAGGGCAGCACAATGGCTTGGTGGGTAGCACTGTCCAGCACTGTCACCTCACAGCAAGAAGGTCTTGGCTTTAATTATTTTTTATATTATGTGTTTTTCTCCCATTTTCTTCCAATTTAGTGTAGTCAATTTGTCTTCCGCTGTTGGGGAGCCCCGATATTTTTGCAGTTGAGGAGGGTATATTGCTGCTCACGCCTCCTCCTGCAGGAAGCCGACCGGTGGCAGCACCGAGTCTCGAACCAAGGAGTTCAGAATCTTGGTGCTGGTGCGCTAGTGAAATATCCCACTGCTTTGGGTTTCATTCTGTGTGGGTTTCCTCCAGGAGCTCCTGTTTTCTCCCACAGTATAAAGACGTGCAGTCAGGTGAATTTGAGATTGTCCTTAGATTATTAGAAAATGATTTTAGCCGTTCCATCATTTTGATGCAGTCAGTGCAGCACATGTTGACCTCCTTCTTGAATTCCTGGTTTTTTTTATATTCCACTGGGAGACATGGGGAGAACATGCATAGTGTATATGTATAAATACAGATAACTTTCAGTTTGTGACAGACTGTTATAAACTGTGCTGCTTTCAGACCCACGTTCCTCTTCTCTCCTAATAACCAGCCCAGTTTCTCTGTGTTCTTCATGTGGAGAAACTCAGGGAAGCTGCTGATGATTCTCAACCTCTTAGCGCCTCAGCCCGGTCAGCTCCTGGTCCAGCATGGTCGACACGTTTCAGCTGCGTGACTCTGTATCACTAAGAGAAACAGGCTGAGCTCAGAGTTCGGATGTAATTGCTTTCCAGTCAACTCTGAGAGTTTGGAAACTTTCAGCTTTACACACTCGCAGTTACTCGCAGCATCATTTAACTGACACGGGGCTGAGAGAGCAGAGACGGAGCTCCGACTGTAAGCCGGGCGGATTTCTGTAAGCATCAGTACAGAAACTTTAAATTGAAGCAGTGGAGGGACGAGAGCAGTAATTATCAACACTGTACTGGACACACAGCAAGTTCTAGTTTAAAGCTACTATTATAAATACAGTGCTACAGTAATCTAGTCACCAATAATCATGAATAACAAGTGAATCAATACACTGTTCTTATACATATATGACAACCCCAAATCAGAAAAAGTTGGGACAGCATGGAAAAAGCAAATAATAAAAAAAACCACAGTGTTTCTTACATTTACTTTGACTTTTATTTGATTGCAGACAGGATGAACCTGAGATATTTCATATTTTATCTGCTCAACTTCATTTCATTTATTAATAAACATCCATTCCTGCATTTCAGGCCTGCAACACATTCCAAAAAAAAGTTGGGACAGTAAAGCATTTACCACTTTGTAATGTTACCATTTCTTTTCATCAAACTTAAAAGACGTTTTGGCACCGAGGAGACCAAGTGATTTAGTGTTTCAGCTTTTATTTTGTCCCATTCTTCCTGCAAACACGTCTTAAGATGTGTAACAGTACGGGGTCGTCGCTGTCACATTTTTCCTTTCACAATTCTCTACTGGGGACAGGTCAGGACTGCAGGCAGACCAGTCCAGTACCTGTACCCTCTTCTTCTGCAGCCATGCCTTTGTAATGTGTGCAGCATGTGGTTTTGCATCGTCTTGTTAAAAAATGCTGGACGTCCCTGGAAAAGACGACGTCTTGAAGGCAGCACATGTTGCTCTAAGATCTCAATGTACTTTTCTACATTAATGCTGCATCACAATGGTTAATGACCTTTGCCAAGGGCACTGACACACCCCATACCATGACAGACCCTGGATTTTGGACTGGTTGCTGATAACAGTCTGGATGGTGCTTTTCATCTTTCATTTTTTCAAAAAAAAGACCTGGAATGCTCATTCATCTGACCACAATACATGTTTCCACTGTGTGATGGTCCATCGCAGATGCCTCAGAGCCCAGAGAAGTCGACGTCACTTCTGGACATGGTTAACATAAGGTTTCGTTTTTGAACAGTAAAGTTTTAAGTGGTATTTGTGCATGTAACTCTGTATTGTAGAGCCTTTACGCACTGAAATTCCTCCTGATTCCTTGACTGGTTTAATGATATTATGCACTGTAGAGGGAGAAATATGCGAATCCCTTCCAATCTTTCTTTGAGGATCATTGTTTTTATACATTTTAATCATTTTCTCACACATTTGTTGATAAACTGGAGATCCTCTGATCATCTTTGCTCATCAGAGACTCAGCCTTTCCTGGATGCTGCGTTTTACAAAACCATGATTACAATCACCTGTTCACATCACCTGTTTAAAATCACATCATTATTAGTTTTTTCACCTCATTACTAGCCTGAAATGCAGGAATGGAGGTTTATTAACAAATGAAATGAAGATGACCAGACAAAACATGAAACATCTTGGGTTCAAACTGTCCGCAGACAAATAAAAGGAAATATAAGGAACACTGCATTTTTATTTATTTGCATTTCCCATACTGTCCCAACTTTTCCTGATTTGGGGTTTGTACATTTAGTAGAAAGAAAGTCAAATATGCAAAAAGTAGATAGAAAAGATTTCCAGTGTTTTCACTATTTAACTTTGTTATATTTTGTAAATATAAACACATTTAGAATTTGATCCCTTCAACATACACTCAAAAAGTTGGGACAGAGACGTGTTTACCCCTGTGTTTCATCACCTCTCTTATTAATGAGACTTTTTAATGCACACATATTGCTACTGTGTGTGTGTATGGTGTATGTAGTGGCGTGGGAATTTTAGTTTGTGTGTGTGTGTGTGTGTGTGTGGGTCTGTGTCTTATCATTACTGTACATGATGTGTGTGTGTATCTTATTATTACTGTGTGTGATGTGTGTGTGTGTCTTATCATTACCGTGTGTGATTGTGTGTGTGTGTGCATGATGTGCATGTGTGTGTATCTTATCATTACAGTGTGTGTGTGTTGTGTGTATGTAAGTGGTGTGATGATCTTATTACTGTGCGTGATGTGTGTGTGTGTGTGTGTGTGTGCATGACGTGCGTGTGTGTGTGTGTACCTTATCATTACAGTGTGTGTGTGTGTGTGTGTGTGTAATCACTCCAGGCAGAATCAGATAGATCAATACCAATTTCTTGTCTTTCTTCCCCCACTGGGTGCTCGGACATTTACACACACTGTGCACCGTGAGCCTCTGTACCAATGAGGAATTACAAAAAAATTGCTCCCACACACACACACACACACACACACAGAGTGCATGTACAGTGCCCTACATATATAGTGGATGTAAAAGGTCTACACATCCCTGTTAAATGTAAACAATATATATATACTGATCAGACATAACATTACCTTTCTAATGACCACCTTTCTAACATGACCACCTTTCTAATATTGTGTTGGCCCCCCTTTTGCTGCCAAAACAGCCCTGACCCATCGAGGCTTGGACTCCACTAGACCCCTGAAGGTGTGCTGTGGTATCTGGAACCAAGATGTCAGCAGCAGATCCTTTAACTGTAAGTTGTGAGGTGGGGTCTCCATGGATCGGACTTGTTTGTCCAGCACATCACACAGATGCTGGATTGGATTGAGACCTGGAGAATTTGGAGGCCAAGTCAACACCTCAAACTGGTTGTTGTGCTCCTCAAACCGTTCCTGAACCATTTTTACTTTGTGATAGGGAGCATCATCCTGCTGAAAGAGGCCACAGCCATCAGGGAATACCGTCTCCATGAAAGGGTGTACATGGTCTGCAACAATGCTTAGGTAGGTGGTACATGTCAAAGTAACATCCACATGGATGGCAGGACCCAAGGTTTCCCAGCAGAACATTGCCCATAGCATCACACTGCCTCCACCGGCTTGCCTTCTTCCCATAGTGCATCCTGGTGCCATGTGTTCCCCGGGTATGTGATGCACACACACCCGGCCATCCACGTGATGTAAAAGGAAACGTGATTTATCAAACCAGGCCACATTCTTCCACCTGCTCCGTGGTCCAGATTCGATGCTCATGTGCCCATTGTTGTCGCTTTCGGTGGTGGACAGCCCCATACACAACAAACTGTGATGCACTGTGTATTCTGACACCTTTCTATCAGAACCAGCATTAACTTCTTCAGCAGTTTGAGCTACAGTAGCTCGTCTGTTGGATCGGACCACACGGGCCAGTCTTCGCTCCCCACACGCATCAATGAGCCTTGGCCTTCCGTGACCCTGAATATATGTATATGCCAATAATTGTCCTGGCATATAAAATGAGCCACATATATTGCCTTCTTTGCACTGACCACTTTTTGGAGGGGTGATCTACCCTCGTTTGTGTATAAGGTACAGTATAAGGTACAAAGGTGCACTCTATTACCCTACATAAACTTTTATATGACATTCTTCATAATATTTTGGGACTCTAGATCATCTAAACCTGTTTCTTTCTTTAAATACTTTGGTCACCCTGTAATTCTTAAGAGGATTCCAACCATTCCTTCTTTTTGAGGCACTGTAAAGGGCTCTAGAAAATCATTAGAAAACACTGCACCATTATTACTTTGTTGCACCACCTCTGGCTTTTATAATGGTTTAAACTCTCTGAGGCATGGAGTTACAGTGCCTTGCAAAAGTATTCAGCCCCCTTGAACTTTTCAACCTTTTGCCACATTTCAGGCTTCAAACATAACGATATGAAATTGTAATTTTTTGTGAAGAATCAACAACAAGTGGGACACAATCGTGAAGTAGAACGAAATTTATTGGATATTTTAAACTTTTTTTAGAAATAAAAAACTAAAAAGTGGGGCGTGCAATATTATTCAGCCCCTTTACTTTCAGTGCAGCAAACTCACTCCAGAAGTTCAGTGAGGATCTCTGAATGATCCAATGTTGACCTAAATGACTGATGGTGATAAATAGAATCCACCTGTGTGTAATCAAGTCTCCGTATAAATGCACCTGCTCTGTGACAGTCTCAGAGTTCTGTTTAAAGCGCAGAGAGCATCATGAAGACCAAGGAACACACCAGGCAGGTCCGAGATACTGTTGTGGAGAAGTTTAAAGGCGGATTTGGATACAAAAAGATTTCCCAAGCTTTAAACATCTCAAGGAGCACTGTGCAAGCGATCATATTGAAATGGAAGGAGTATCAGACCACTGCAAATCTACCAAGACCCGGCCGTCCCTCTAAACTTTCAGCTCAAACAAGGAGAAGACTGATCAGAGATGCAGCCAAGAGGCCCATGATCACTCTGAATGAACTGCAGAGATCTACAGCTGAGGTGGGAGACTCTGTCCATAGGACACAATCAGTCGTACACTGCACAAATCTGGCCTTTATGGAAGAGTGGCAAGAAGAAAGTCATTTCTCAAAGATATCTATAAAAAGTCACCTGGGAGACACACCAAGCATGTGGAAGAAGGTGCTCTGGTCAGATGAAACCAAAATCGAACTTTTTGGCCACAATGCAAAACGTTATGTTTGGCGTAAAAGCAACACAGCTCATCACCCTGAACACACCATCCCCACTGTCAAACATGGTGGTGGCAGCATCATGGTTTGGGCCTGCTTTTCTTCAGCAGGGACAGGGAAGATGGTTAAAATTGATGGGAAGATGGATGGAGCCAAATACAGGACCATTCTGGAAGAAAACCTGTTGCAGTCTGCAAAAGACCTGAGACTGGGACGGAGATTTATCTTCCAACAAGACAATGATCCAAAACATAAAGCAAAATCTACAATGGAATGGTTCACAAATAAACGTATCCAGGTGTTAGAATGGCCAAGTCAAAGTCCAGACCTGAATCCCATCGAGAATCTGTGGAAAGAGCTGAAAACTGCTGTTCACAAACGCTCTCCATCCAACCTCACTGAGCTCGAGCTGTTTTGTAAGGAAGAATGGGCAAAAATTTCTGTCTCTCGATGTGCAAAACTGATAGAGACATACCCCAAGCGACTTGCAGCTGTAATCGCAGCAAAAGGTGGCGCTACAAAGTATTAACGCAAGGGGGCTGAATAATATTGCACGCCCCACTTTTCAGTTTTTTATTTCTAAAAAAAGTTTAAAATATCCAATAAATTTCGTTCCACTTCACGATTGTGTCCCACTTGTTGTTGATTCTTCACAAAAAATTACAATTTCATATCGTTATGTTTGAAGCCTGAAATGTGGCAAAAGGTTGAAAAGTTCAAGGGGGCTGAATACTTTTGCAAGGCACTGTAACTAATGACAAACAGTATTCTTCATCAATCTGCCTTCAACTGTCTCTTATTGCTGTTGCCAGATCAGCTTTGCAGGTTGGAACCTTGTCATTGACCATTTTCTTCAATTTCCACCAGAGATTTTCAAATGGATTGAGATCCGGACTATTTGCAGGCCATGCCATTGACATTATATGTTTTCTTGAAGGAAAGTTTTCACGTCCTTTGCCCTATGGCAAGATGCATTATCATCTTGAAAAATGAAGTCATCATCACCAAACATCCTTTCAACTGATGGAATAAGAAAAGCGTCCAAAATTTCAATGTGGACTTTGGCATTTATTGAAGACCATCTCCCCTGTGCCTTTACCCGACATGCAGGCCCATATCATCAACAACTGTTGAAATTAACATGTTTTCTTTAGGCAGTTATCTTCATAAATTTCATTGGACAGACACCAAACAAAAGTTCCAGCATCATCACCTTGCCCAATGCAGATTCGCGATTCATCACTGAAGATCACTTTTATCCAGTCACCCACAGTCCACGATTGCTTTTCTTTAGCCTACTTTAACCTTGTTCTTTTCTTTTTAGGTGTTAATGATGGCTTTTGTTTGGCTTTTCTGTATGTAAATCCCATTTCTTTTAGGTGATTTCTTACAGTTCAGTCACAGACATTGACTCCACTTTCCGGCCACTTGTTTCTCATTTGTTTTGTTGTGCATTTTCTGTTTTCAAGACATATTGCTTTAAGTTTTCTATCTTGATGCTTTGATGTCTTACTTGGTCTACCAGTATGCTTCCCTTTTACAACCTTCCCATTTTGTTTGTACTTGGTCCAGATTTTAAACACAGCTTACTGGGAACAACCAACATCTTTTGTGACATTCCACAATGATTTATCTTCTTGAAGGAGTTTTATAATCCTCTCATTTGTTTCAACTGACATATCTTGTGTTGGAACCATGATTCATGACAATCTGCTTTGTGCAACAGCTCTCCGAGGTGTGAGCACTCTTTTTAAACTGAAGAATAATTAGCAAATCTAATCTGCTGCATTTGTTTTGTTTTTAAACTGCAAATTACAGAGTGATTCCATAATTTTTTCCTCAGATTTGAGTGAGTCCATATTTTTTTCCTCTACTTGATCTAAAAAAAGCAATTGTGACTGACCACAACTATTATATTTGTTTCTTTTTTTTTATTGTTTCTTAATGCCAGAAGGTTGACATTTTGAAAAATGATAGTTTTGTGGCATGTCTGTGATTTATTTTTTTTCTACAAAATTAAACAATTGACAGAACATCTTCCAAGAGTGGTGATTCCATAATTTTTGCCAGGGGTTGTAGTTAGGCGCCCTGGAGCTGTGAGACTTTACCCCTTGCT
This sequence comes from Trichomycterus rosablanca, assembly GCF_030014385.1. Taxonomy (NCBI): domain Eukaryota; kingdom Metazoa; phylum Chordata; class Actinopteri; order Siluriformes; family Trichomycteridae; genus Trichomycterus; species Trichomycterus rosablanca. The sequence continues at coordinate 46,547,179 of NC_085989.1, read as the reverse complement.
CAAAGTCCCATTAGTGTAGTGATGGGAATTTCGGCTCCTTTTAGAGAACCGGTTCTTTTGGCTCGGCTCACTAAAAAGAGCCGGCTCTTTCGGCTCCCAAGTGGCTCCTTAGATTTTTTTTTGTTGCTTAAATTAATTTATTACTAAATTACATGTAAAATGAATTACTAATGTAAAAAAAACATTGTATCAAATGTTTATTATTTAAATTGCTTTATTTATATACTCAACATGGAACAGAGTGCTCCAACAATAAATTATAAAATACAAAAACAAAGACCCATCTTAATTAGACAAAAAGGTCTGATTGTGTATATTATTTGTACATTTACATCTAGAGAGGGACGGCATGGTGGCTAAGTGGTTGGCACTGTCGCCTCACGGCAAGAAGGTCCTGGGTTCGATCCCCAGGTGAAGAGCCTGGGTCCTTTCTGTGTGGAGTTTGCATGTTCTCCCCGTGTCTGCGTGGGTTTCCTCCGGGTGCTCCGGTTTCCTCCCACAGTCCAAGGACATGCAAGTGAGGTGAATGTTCCTCTCATGAATGTAACCAAAGACTAAAACGTGACGTTAAAATTCTAATAAACAAAACAAAATAAACAAGCATCTAGAGTGAAACAACACATCAACGAAGCATCACTCACACTCAACAAAATATAAATGAAAATGTGCAAAACAAAAAGAAAATCCAGGTGACAGTATTTGTAAGTATTTAGTGAAGATTGGCATTCAGAAAAACCAAGGAGCTCATCTTTGATGGCTTGATCCTGTTTCTCCTTTCTGTTATGATCTGCCCTGTTAAAAAAGATTCTCTCTGAGGGGACAGACACACAGTCTATGTGCCATCACATGTATAAGATGTGGGTAGACTGAACACTTGGTCTCCCAGTGAACACTTGGTTTAGTGGGTCTGAACTTCTCTGTAAAAGGGGCTTCTCGTGTCCAAACTTTACTATGTCTCCTCTCACTCATTTTCCTCACCTTTCCAGTGTGTAATGTCTGGCTGTGTAAAGCGTTGAGTTCTCTCTCTCTCTCTCTCTCTCTCTCTCTCTCTCTCTCTCTCTCCTGTTCGTGTGCACGCTGTCTCTGTGTGTGTGTGTGACCCCTCCCCTCCTGCTCAATCTAAACAAAAACGCTACCACGTATCTTGACCAATCACGTGCGGTTTTGACAGAAAAAAAAACTGGAAAAAACGAATCGGCTCCCAATGAGGAGCCGGATCCCATCGTTCACTTTAAAGAGCCGGCTCTTACATTAGTGGCTTCTTAGCAGAGCAGAGAATCAAACACACAACATTTTGATTGACAACGTTGCTCCCCACTGAGCTACTACTGCTACTACTTCTAAGGAAGAGGACAGGGAAGATTATGGCTGACCCCTCACGCTCGGGTCACTTCCTGTCCAAAGGTTTCCATCTCAGTGAAGACTAATGATGAGAGCCTTAAAGACTCACACAGCTTCTCTCCACAGATTATCATCTTCCTAAACAAGGACCATTCCCATATAACTCTACCCATGTATACACTGTATATATCGTACCATGATCCTCCTGATTAAGAGCCTCTCACAGTTTTCCATTCTGCAGTCCGTGCACATACAGTATATGCACCTTAAAATATTGTCTATATATCCCATATTCTGTCTATATACAGGGTGTGTCTGAAAACCTTGTGATCTCTCTAAATAGACACATTTTACATCATCCTACACTCCTGAGAAGAGGGCATGTCTAAATTCCTAGATTCCTTAAAATGCTCCTACTGAGGTGCCTTAATTCTGAGTGATAATCTGACTGAATGTATTTGGAGGAAACCCATGGAGACACAGGGAGAACATGCAAACTCCACACAGAAATGACCCTGGCCTCCAGCCCTTGAATCAAACCCAGTCCTTTCTTGCTGTGAGGCAGCAGATTGTTATGGAATGTTGAATTCAAGACGTCATTATGATTGACTAATGTCACGACTCCAGTCTCTATGTTCTCCTGGAAGCTGGAACTCAGGTACCCCTGCCACGCCCCTCTCTCTGGGAGCACTCTCAGTCTCCTGCCAGTCCCCCTTCGTTGTGATTGGTTGTTGTGATTAGCAAAAGACATATAAGGAGGCTGCTTTGAAGGACTGATTGGAGACTATTTTGCTTCTGAACTTTAAAATTGGATTTTGCCTGATTCTGTCCGTTTGCTTGTTTTTATTTGGTTTTGGTTTGTTTGATTTCCTTTGATTAACTTTGTAGTGACTTTGATCTGGTTTGCTCCTTGCTCATGTTATTTTGATTTTGATTGACTTTTGAATTTGCCTTTAACTTTGTCGTGTTGGTTTGGTTTGCTTTTGGATTTTGCCTTTTCACTATTTTGACTTTTACTCTGTCTGCCCACCTGCTTTTTCCTTTGCATTTGCCTTGTTTTGGTTTGTTGTTTAGTTTCTGTTAGTTAGCTCCTGTCTGTTTGTCAATGTCTGTTTGCTACTGTTCATGCTTTGTTTAGTCTTGTTTCTGTTTTAGTCTAGTTGTTCTTTAGCTTAGGGTTTAGGTTTGCCTTTGTTCTTGCATGTGTAGATTAGTATTTAGCTTAGTTTAGCATTTAGCTCAGTTTAAAATTAGCATTGTGTTTAGATTAGTTAATTAGCATTTAGCATAGGTCCTGTGTTTAGTTTTGTGTACCCTTGTCTTGTCTTTTGTTACTATTAAATATCTTTATTTTGTACGTGTGTGTGTGTGTGTGTCTGCCCCCTCTTGTCTCGTCATAGCCCATAAAGCATTTTATCTAAAGTAATAACACACAAACAATTACATAGTTCATGTCTTTATTATACAATGTGATTATTTACAGTCAAGCTTTTTACTGGTAGAACTAACATATATAACATATATCCTAAAGCTGCTGATAAGTTGCATAATGGTAAGAAGGTCTCCTCAGTCTCCTCAGCTTTCAAAGAGAGATGCTTGTTCACCTGCAAATAATAGTAAAATACCATTATACACAATCCAGCCCAGTAAGTGTGGAAAATATTCATTTAAAGAAATTTACTGTTACGGTATTTTTTCATGTCCAGGAGATCCTGTGAATCCTGATTTCAAAATATAAAGAAGCATTAAATGCATTACACCAGGCTGTGTTTTTATTTATGTTTGATTTTTATACATCACCTGACTTAATGCTTCTACATATGAGTACAGTGGAGTTTACAGTGATCGGTGAGCTGGATCCGATTCATCAAACCCATCGTACACCTGCTAACATCATACAAACTACAACAAGATCTAGCTGGTATTACTCATCATTTTAAGTAGTCAAAGATCTATGTAGTACGACGGTGTATTAGAGCCACTTTAAAGAAAGTTTCGATTTCGAGATTAAAGTTGAAATGATTTCGAGATTAAAATCGTATGTTTCCTATGTATAGCAACCTCCTTGTGTTAAAATGAGGGATGTTCATGAAGTTATACTTTTGTATCGGTTTCACAAATAAAGAAATCCTAAATCTCCTGTAATATCAGCACCAGTCTGTTATTAGTATAAGGATGCTGAAACGGCTTTGCAATAAACTGTGTTTATTTAGAAGAATGTGCACCATGCGTCGTCGCCAGTACCTCAACCGAGCCTTATGGACTCGTACGATAAACTAAACCCGTATGGCATTGCTATAAATGCTGGATAACTACAGTAACGAGCATTGAAGGCTGCCCTTAGCGCTTGCATGCCGATCCAGGTACTGAGACCCGTGCTTTTCTGAACTGACAAAGCTTTTCTGAACTGCTTTTTCACTTTATTCTCATAATATTTCCACTTTATTCTCATAATATTTCCACTTTTATCTCGAAATCAAAACTTATACGACTTTGTTCTCGAAATCAAAACTTAAAAATATTTTTTGGTGTCCCTAATACACCATCGTAATGTAGTATATGTATAATTTAAGTAGATTTAGTCTTTACCCCTAAATCCAGCACTCATGTTTATCTGATTCTGTATAACAGGATCATATTAAACTGGTTCTTCTTAAACGCCTACTTACCTACTGCCAGTGTTCTTGAATCACATTCTGCGGTTAGATCTTCTTTTTCCTGGTAAACTAGTAAAAGCTTTATTAGTTTCATTGTTTTTACTGTTACCTGCAACCTTAGGAAACCTGTACAATTATAAATCCTGTACAATTACAAATCCTGTACAAATAGAAGACAGTTTTATGAGACGTGGTGATTGTTATGACTGTTACTGCTCTGCTCACTCATCTGCGTCTCAGGATCTACGTCTGTCTGTAAAATAAAGAAGACAAGAAGATAAAAATATCAACACAGAGGGTTATATACAGAAGCGTATTACTGCCACACAAATAAAAAAAAAAGCCATCAATATGTTGTTATAACAAGAAAAGGATCTCGTTAAAATGAGAAAAGTGCAAACATTAAAGATGTCGTAGCTTGTAACCATGAAGATTCTCCATTAGGAATAGTGCAATGTCTAAGATATTTTACCGGTTTTCACGTCTATATAAAGACTGAGATTTAAGAATCCTTTGCAGTGTTCGAATACTAATAAAAATACCATCTCAGTGACACCAAAATTTCACTGTGGCTTAAGCCAAGCATGAAGTAAAATTTGATTAATTCAGTCAACTGCACCATTTAAGGTGAATCATATACACAAAAGACCATAGACGTATTTCCTGTGATTGTGATATACAGTGGACCCTTGACTTACGAATTTAATTGGTTCTGAAGGGCTGTTCTTAAGTCAAAATGTTCATTAGTTAAACCTATTTTTCCCATAAGAAATTATTTTAATAGAATTAATCCATGCCAGACCTCCCAAACCACCTCCTTACCTAACCTCTCTAATGTCTTAAGTGGTCTTTTTTGTTATAAATACAAGTATATTTTCCCTTAAATCTTAAACTATAAAATAGATAATACTGTAATAAACAATAATAAACCACAATACACAGTGGTACTTTACATAAACACATCACATCACATTTCAGTACAGTACGTGTGCTGCACCATACACCATAATACATTTCCTTCTTTTATTAAATGTTTCTACCAGAAACAACAATAACTCTCATATTTCTCTATTATTTCCTTCTTTATTTCAATAGTGTTGTATTTTGTAGGTGTAATTGCACGAAAGAAAGAAAGCTTTACTCAGCGACTTCCTTCTTCTCTCTCACTCACTGTCCCCGCTGTCTGATACAAAATATAAAGTCAACACCAAAAAAAAACACCGTCCGCTGTCCGAATGTTCACTCACTATATATATATATATATATATATATATATATATACAGTATATATGTATATATATATATATACTGTATATATACAGTATATATATATATATATATATACAGAGAGAGAGAGAGAGAGAGAGAGAGAGAGAGAGAGAGATGGTCGGAGTCAACTGTTTATGACGTCACGTGTTTTGCAAATTTCGGTTAGTAATACGAAATTTGTTTGTACGTTAAGTCGTTTGTAAAATGTTTGTATGGTAAACGGTTCGTAACTCAAGGTTCTACTGTACGTTGTTTTAACAGATCCTTTTCTCAATTATAACAACATACTGACGGCTTTTTTTTTCATCTGTGTGGCAGCAATACTGTACTTATACAGTACAATGAAACGAATGCTTGATAAGTTTACATTTTAACATTGGAACCTGTACTTTTGTAATATTGTAATATAATCCCTGAGATCTAGGCAACATTACTGTAACGTCTCTTAGCTAATGATCTGTTTTATTTTATTTGGACTAACCTGGACTTGATATTCACGTTCCTTTTCAAACCACTCGTCCTGAAGGATCTCTTCAAGGCTTGGACGCTTACTGGGATTTTTCTGAAGGCATTTTTCAATCAGACTACTGCAGGCTGTGAGTGCAATAATAATTCAATTTGTTACTTTAACCAAGAAAATAATGTTCAAAAATTATTTCTTTGCATTTCTTAGTTTCTTGGGACTAAACCAACAACAAACAATGAATATTTTTACTAGTGCGCACAGTATTTTTAATAAGCCTCGACCAAACAGTTAAGATGATCACGAATATGATTTTTTTCATGGATGATTTGTGTAAGTTAACATATAGGTTTGAAAGTCGATACGGCCCAAACAAGATTTTTTAAATACAGCTAATTTGTACACAAGTATTTAGACTCAAATGGTTGAGCAGACAAATCAAGGGTTAATACATTTTCTGACATAGTATTGACTTTTGGGCGGCGCAGTGGCTCGGTGGGTAGCACTGTCACCTCACAGCAAGAAGGTCCTGGGTCCTTTCTGTGCAGTGAGTTTGCATGTTCTCCCCGTGTCTGCGTGGGTTTCCTCCGGGAGCTCCGGTTTCCTCCCACAGTCCAAAAACATGCAGTCAGGTTCATTGGAGACATTGGAGACATTACCATTATAGGTGAATGTGTGTGTGTGTTTGTGTGTGTGTGTGTGTGCCCTGCGATAGACTGGCACCCTGTCCAGGGTGTTACTGTGTACCTTGCACCCATTGTCCAATTGAATAAGCAGTTAAAAAAGTGAAAGAGTGAGTATTGACTTATACTGCAAATTCAAAATATAGTTTGTGTGAATGTAAGAATATTGTTATGTTAATATTTTGTAAATATTTTCTTACCCTTAGACACACCATGTTTAAAAAACAGACGCCCATCAACAATCTGCTTATTAGTCCGAAAAGGCAAGCGTCCACAAACCAACAGAAACAGCAATACACCTAGACTCCAGACAGCTGCAGGGCAGCCATGATATGCTTCATTTGTTATCCACTCAGGTGGAGCATGTAGCCTCGTTCCTACATGAACAGAGAAAAAACACTTATAAATAAGTTTCTTCCCCTAAAACCGGTTTATCCTGTGCTGTAAACGTTCACCCCTAATGTGTACCTACCTGAAAATGTTTTGTAGGGAGTTTCCTTGAGAAGGTCACCGCAGCCGAAGTCTATCAGCTTGACCTCTAGAGTTTCAGTGTTTATAAGGACGTTCTGAAGCTTGATGTCCCTATGTAAGACCCCACGATCATGGCAGTGACGTGTAGCCAGAACCACCTGCCACATGATGTGTCGAGCGAGCTCCATACTCAGTTTGTCTTTACTGATTATTAAGTGTAAGAGGTCTATGCAGGGAACGGGTCGCTCCAGAATCAGGATGTATTGCTGAGGCGTGTCAAACCACTCCAGAAGCTTTAGCACGTGTGGACTGCAAGGCGGCCTGGACACCATCTGCATTAATGCCACCTCTACAGGAAGCGAGTCCGTCTCCTCGGGCTAATAGTATAAGAGACGAGGCGAGTAAGAGTTTTAGAGTCGATAGATTTAACCTTAGATAAGCAGGCAGGTAAACTGAAAATGTCACTTACAATAGTGGTAAATCGTTGGTAGTGAGTCTTCGACACATATTTGATGGCAACCTATACACACAAGTAAAATATTAGTAGATTTTTAATACAAGTGTTATTGTAACGTACTCATCCTCACCAAACAAATCAAATCATGTCTTTTTTTTCTTTATGCACTTTTCTCCCCTTTTTCTCCCTTTATAGCGCGTCCAATTGCCCGATTGCATCATGCTTCCACTCCACCAATGCCGATCCCTTTCTCTGATTGAGGAGAACGAAGCTAACCCACGCCCCCTCCGACACGTGGGCAGCATGCCGTATGCATCTTATCACCTACACTTTGACGAGTGCAGTGCAGCTCAGCGGTGTGTACGGAGAGCGTAAACAACTCCATGAATCAGTGCTCATGTGTTCCAAAGTGCAGTCGTGGGTCAGTCCTGTATAAACCAATCAGAGCTTCCGAATTCAGATTTTGGGCAGAATTTCAGTTGTTCTTCTACTCCAAAGCAATAAATAAATAAAAACTCTCTCTTGATTGGTTGTAGAGGTATAAGTGACAGTTTAGTGAACGAATTACCAGTTTTAGCTTTTTACCACGAAAGCCGAATAACCTTTATTATGTAAATGCACATATACTGTCAGAAGCTTGAAGAAGTTTGAAGATTGTATTGACATGATAAAAACAGTACATCTGATACTCACCTGCTTCCCATCTGCCTTACAAACTCCTTCATAGACCGAACCACAGCCTCCTTTTCCCAGCAGCTTTCCAGTGCTATACTGGCTGTCAAAACTCTCTGTGAATGATTTATTTGATAGAAGTTATGTTTAGTAAATAATATCATTTATATCAGGCAAAGATTCAGCTCTGTATTACTAAAGCCTGTCAGCAATATATAACGTGTTAATATGTTAATATGACCAAAAGTCATGTTGGAACAAGATAGGGTTAAATAGGGTTAAAACATATGAATCATATTAGAGAATTGATAGCAATGATGTGCATGAAACACTAAACACACTTAATTATGAAACCTCACCAGTTTACCCACATGAAAGAAAATATGTAACAGGGATTAGTGGAGATGTGGCTGACCTTTGTGGTTCAGGTTGTTTAGGTTTGTGTTGGTGGTCATTTCCTCTTGGCGTCCTTCGTTGTCGATTTTTCCTTCAGCATCTTTAACACACACACCTTTTCTATTAGTATCAGCAATCATGTATTATAAATACCAATTGCAAGTCATTGTCTAAGGGTTAAGCATGCAGTCAGTATTTCACTGCTAATATAACATATACACATCTACGCTTTGTAGATCTCAAAAATATATTATGCCAGTTAAAGACACTAAAGTCATCCTGGCTTATTGACTACATTTGTGTAAATGTAGAATTATTATTTAAAAAATGTGAGAGTTTAAATAAAGAAAAAACATTAACCCAAGCCCATAGAGAGCTGGGTATGTGAAAAACACCGGCATAATAGGTGATGCTGGTAGCATGGAACTAGCTGTACTTACAATTGTTCTCAACAGCAGCATCACAGATAACTTCTCTAAGACTGGCCATAGCTACATCGGTCAAAGATTGAAAGGATGCAGGGTAAAAAGAAAGAAAAGCCAAAAAGTTAGATTTCTGATGGAGGAAACTTAGTTCTTAATAGTCTGCTCAGATTGTTGGACTGAAATGTGGTTTTGAAGGTACCTGGAGGTTTAGATGATGCTTGCGGTTGGTGGGAGTCTTCCAAGACCTCCAACTTCATTTCTCCATTCGATACGATTTGAATGGAATTTGACTCCAAACGAACTTCGCACCCTTCTGATTTCTGTCAAACACATTAAACTAGTGTTAAATACTCACTCACTCACTCACTTACTCACTTTACTTACTTACTTCACTCACTTATTACTTACTTAATATTTCTTCTGTACCTTGAGCTTATTTAATTAATAATTTTGAACTGAGTCTTTTATTTACTTAACACTTTTTTTCTATTGTACCTTGAGCTGTTGTAGTACTTGACTTTCCCTCTGGGATTAATAAAGTGATCTACGTATCTATCTCTCACTTAACCGTTTATCCAATTAGGGTCGGGGGGTGGGGGGGGACGTTTGGGCAGATTTTCAGTTGTTCTTCTAATCCAAAGCAATAAATAAATAAAAAACTCTCTCTTGATTGGTTGTAGAGCTATAAGTGACAGTTTAGTGAACGAATTTCCAGTTTTAGCTTTTTTACTGCGAAAGCCGAGAGAATAAATGATCCCACTTAAACGGTTTTAATTAGTTACGTGGAAAAACACATGTGAATGTGGATTTAAATATTCTGGAAATGTTCTGGAAATATTCTTGAAACATACAAAATGGCCTCCAAGAAGAAACACAAGTGGATTATATCCCTAATTGAACAACACACGGATATAGATTTGGGTTTAATTTGAAGAAGAGAAGCTCAGGTAAGCAGCGGCTATGATTTTATGCTGCTGTGCTGTTGATCAGGGTGGCGGTGCTGCTGTTTAGCATGCACTTTCATTTTGCAATGATAGTAAAGTATTAACAAATATTAAACTATTTCTGGAATTTTTAAAGCTTAATAATATGAGATTAAACTAACAGCATTAATTTGAACAGACAGTCGCACACACTTCGAGTTTAAGGTAAAAGTCAAGTTTAAAGGTACAAATATCTCGACGAAGGGCGTCGAGTGTCAAAGATTTCGAGTTTAGGGGACATCGAGTTACAAGGTACTGCTGGATAACCTTTATTATGTAAATGCACATATACTGTCAGAAGCTTGAAGAAGTTTGAAGATTGTATTGACATGATGAAAAGAGTACATCTGATACTCACCTGCTTCCCATCTGTTTTACAAACTCCTTCATAGACCGAACCACAGCCTCCTTTTCCCAGCAGCTTTCCAGTGCTATACTGGCTATCAAAACTCTCTGTGAATGATTTATTTGATAGAAGTTATGTTTAGTAAATAATATCATTTATATCAGGCAAAGATTCAGCTCTATATTACTAAAGCCTGTCAGCAATATATAACGTGTTAATATGTTAATATGACCAAAAGTCATGTTGGAACAAGATAGGGCTAAATAGGGTTAAAACATATGAATCATATTAGAGAATTGATAGCAATGATGTGCATGAAACACTAAACACACTTAATTATGAAACCTCACCAGTCTACCCACATGAAAGAAAATATGTAACAGGGATTAGTGGAGATGTGGCTGACCTTTGTGGTTCAGGTTGTGTATGTTTGTGTTGGTGGTCATTTCCTCTTGGCGTCCTTCATTGTCGATTTTTCCTTCAGCATCTTTAACACACACACCTTTTCTATTAGTATCAGCAATCATGTATTATATATACCAATTACAAGTCATTGTCTAAGGGTTAAGCATGCAGTCAGTATTTCACTGCTAATATAATATATACACATTGGCTGTGTAGGTCTTAAAGACACTAAAGTTGTCCTGGCTTATCGACTACATTTGTGTAAATGTGAAATTTCTAATTAATAAAATGTGAGAGAGGAGTTTAAATAAAGAAAAACATTAACCCAAGCCCATAGAGAGCTGGGTATGTGAAAAACACCGGCATAATACGTGATGCTGGTAGCATGGATCTTGCTGTACTTACCATTGTTCTCATCAGCAGCATCACAAATAATTTCTCCAAGACTGGCCATAGCTACATCGGTCAAAGATTGAAAGGATGCAGGGTAAAAAGAAAGAAAAACCAAAAAGTTAGATTTCTGATGGAGTAAAAATTAGTTCTTAATAGTCTGCTCAGATTGTTGGACTGAAATGTGGTTTTGAAGGTACCTGGAGGTTTAGATGATGCTTGTGGTTGGTGGGAGTCTTCCAAGACCTCCAACTTCATTTTTCCATTCGATACGATTTGAATGGAATTTGACTCCGAACGAACTTCGCACCCTTCTGATTTCTGTCAAACACATTAAACTAGTGTTAAATACTCACTCACTCACTCACTTACTCACTTAACCGTTTATCCAATTTGGGTCACGGGGGGTGCTGGAGCCTTTACTAGCTTTTCAATGGGCGCAATGCACACAGTAACACTGCCAGTCCATCGCAGGGCAGACACACACACACACATACACATACACAAACCCAATTCAGTGTCTACAATTAACCCGACTGCATGTTTTTGGACTGTGGGAGGAAACCAGAGCTCCCAGAGGAAACCCACATCGACACAGGGAGAACATGCAAATTCGGCACAGAAAGGACCAGGACCGCCCCACCTGGGGATCGAACCCAGGACCTTCTCTCTCTGTGAGGCGACAGTGCTACAGATAACAACAGTGGCAAGAATAATATTCCCTTGCATGGAGCAAGACTTAATCTCAGACCCATCCTTCTTAGAGGCGTCTTTCTGGACATCTTTCTGGACATCTTTCTGGGCATTATGTTATGTCATTTTTTATTCTTATATAATTATAATTATTTACCATATTTGTGTAAATCTAAAAGTTGTGTGTATGTTGAATTAAAAATATTTACCTCAGTCTCTTCTGTTCTTTCAATATGAGCCTCATTATGAATGGCTTCAATCCAAGCCTGTCTGCTCGCCTCTGAATCGGCCTGAAACGTACGACTCCTGGACACACGTAGTGATATAAGCGTATCATCTAGAATGCAAACTTACATACTGACACTAACAGATAACACATACTGTACCTGAGATACCTCTAATGGTTACGTCATGTTTAGATAAGTGGGATAGCTCAAATGCTGCATAAATGCATCTGCATATTACACAAAAACGCAGCAGACTAGACGGGTGGGTGGAAAGGGTGTTGGACAGTTTTAGCAGAGCCCCGGTGTTGCTACTGTGGTGCTATATGGCAGCTCCATGACATTACATCAGTTCACAAGTTCAGGGCAAACACAGTCATGGACAATTTTGTATCTCCAATTCACATCACTTGTATGTCTTTGGACTGTGGGAGGAGACCGGAGCTCCCGGAGGAAACCCATGCAGCCACGGGGAGAACATGCAAACTCCCTACAGAAAGGACCCGGACCGCTCCACCTGAGGATCGAACTTAGGAGCTACCAGAAGCTACCTTCTCGCTGTAAGTGACTACCTTGAGCTAGCTTAAAAGGTCAGTTAAGGTACTGGACTATTAATCAAAAGTTAGCTGGTTTAAGCCCCATCACTGCCAGGTTGCTACTGTTGGGCCCTTGAGCAAGGCCTCTAACTTTCAATTGCTTAGACAATATACTGTCACAGTACTGTAAGTCGCTTTAAATAAAAGCGTCTGCTAAATGCAGATAACGTAAACGTGAAACGCTTTGTTTGATTTACTTGGTCTGGGTCGGTTTAGCTGCTCTCACAGCCACCCTGACAAACTTAAACCGGCTTTTTTGACTTGCTATATTTTCCACAGCTAGGGAAAGCTGATTTATAAATAACAGAATATAATAAAGTTTAATTATGATTATTTTAAAACTGGACTTACTTTGTTGGTGAAACCACCTGAAAACAGAAGCGGCGCCTGACGTCCTCACAGCATTGGACTGAACACAGCTGCAGATCTTCCATCAGAACTGTGAGGTTACGCTGGGAAAAAAAACACATCAGATTAGAAATCAAGCCAGTAAAATCAAGTACAGATGAAACAAGCAGCAAAAATGTTTGTTTGTTAGGATTTTAACGTCATGTTTTTACACTTTGGTTACATTCATGACAGGAACGGTAGTTACTCATTACACAAGGTTATATCAAACACAATCATGGATGATTTAGTGTTTACAATTCACCTCACTTGTCTTTGTACTCTAGGGGAAACCGGAGCTCCCAGAGGAAACCCACACAAACACAGGGAGAACATACAAACTCCACACAGCCCCACCTGGGGATCAAACCCAGGACCTTCTTGCTGTGAGGCATCAGTGCTACCCACTGAGCCACCGTGCCGCCCCCAGCAAAAATGTTCTCTGCACATCCGGCATGATCAGTGTGTGTTGTGTAGGTGCTTTTCAGTCGCCTTTTACCATTTTTACCAGCACACCAACGTGATTTTCTGGTTGCATCCCAAATTAGAACAATGTAATACATGTAGTAATAGCATGTGGTTTGGGACACAGCCCAGCCCTGAATTTAGTTCCTGTTGTAATGTACACTCACTCATTATGAGGATTTGTGCTTTAAAACGTCTCCCAATTTTAATAAGCTCTCTCCTAATCACATCCCCACCCTAACCCTCCACCCTGTCATGACATATGACTGCAGTGCATTATGAGTAGTTCACAAAGCCCCTCAGAGGCCTCACGGCATTTGATCCCCAGGTTTGGCGGTCCGGGTCCTTTGGAGTAGAGTATTTTCTCTCCGTGTCTATGTGGGTTTCCTCCCGGAGCTCCGGTTTCCTCCCACAGTCCAAAGACGTGTAGTGAGGTGAACTGAAGATCCAAAATTGTCCATGACTGTGTTGGATACTAAACTTGTGAACTGATGAATCTTGTGTAACCAGTAACTACCGTTCCTGTCATTAATGTTTCCAAAGTGTGTAAAACATGACGTTATAATCCTAATCAATAAATAAATAAAGCCGCTCAGAGAGCTGATCTCAGTGTAGAACTGCCATGTGACTAACCTTAAACCTTTTCTCGTACAACAGCTGATTATTCTGGATAATAAAGAACCGCCTGCAGAGAAAAACACAGAAATGAAACATTTTTATTATTATTTTATTGTTTTAAGTGCATTTGATAGTTTTTATTGTGTGAAGTTGGTTTAAAACTTTAAATAGATGTGATCAGTTCTAATCCATGCCTGTATAAAATGATTAAAGAGGAATTAAACAGTCTTTATAAACCGATCAGGCATGACATGACCCAGTCGTCTAGCCATTACAATTTGGCCCTTGTCAAACTCGCTCAAATCCTTAAGCTTGTCCATTTTTCCTGCTTCTAACATCATTGTTAAGGATAAAATGTTCACTTGCTGCCTAATATATCCCACCCACTAACAGGTGCTGAGATGAAGAGATAATCAGTGTTATTCACTTCACCTGTCAGTGGTCATAATGTTATGCCTAGTCAGTGTATATACTAAATATTACAGCCCAGCACATGATTTAGCTCTCCACAAACCTCTTCCATGTTTTAAACACACTGCTGCTCTTCTTATACAGAAATCCCTCCATGAGGATCCTGTTCTCCACACCCAGGTCGTCCTCCTGTCTCCCCTCATCGTTCGAATCGTCCTGAGAAAAAGTTTGAGGAGGAGCACCGCAAAATATCAAACACAAGAACCTCTGCATCACAGGAGAAGCCATCGTGAGTGAGGAGTGGAGACAGTGAAGCTTCACTAAATACAGAATGCTCTTCCACTGGAGCTCACATCCACTGTGATGTCAGAGTGATGTCACAATGCCGGAACATTGCAGAGCACCTTTCACTGTAGGCTTGAGTTTAGCATTACTATATATGGAAACTACTCCACACATGTACCTGCATTCAATAACAACCCCAAATCAGAAAGAGTTGGGACAGCATGGAAAATTCAAATAATAAAAAACACAGAGTTTCTTACATTTACTTTGACTTTTATATAACTGCAGATTGTATGAACCATAATATTTCATGTTTTGTCTGGTCAACTTCATTTCACTTGTTAATATATATCCATTCCTTCATTTCTGGCTTTTCTTATTCCAAAAAAAAAGTTGGGACAGTAAAGCATTTACCACTTTGTAATGTTGCCATTCCTTTTCACCACACTTAAAAGACGTTTTGGCACAGAGGAGACCAAGTGATTTAGTGTGTCAGGTGTTATTTTGTCTTATTCGTAAGCTGATTCCTTGAATGGTTTAATGATATTATGCACTGTAGATGGAGAACTATGCAAAACCCTTCCTATTTTTCTTTGAGGTTCATTGTTTTTAAACATTTCAATCATTTTCTCACACATCTTTGCTCATCAGAGACTCAGCCTTTCCTGGATGCTGCTTTTGTACCAAACCATGATTACAATCACCTGTTGACATCACCTGTTTAAAATCACATAATTATTTAGTTTTTTCAAGTCATTACTGGCCCTAAATTGCCCCCGGAATTACATTACATTTGGAATGTGTTGCACACCTGAAATACAGAAATGGATGTTGATTAACAAATGAAATTAAGTTGAGCAGATAAAACATGAAATATCTCAGGTTCATTCTGTCTGCAATCAAATAAAAGTCAAAGTAAATGTAAGGAACACTGTGTTTTTATTGTATTTGCATTTTCCTGTCTGTCCCAACTTTTTCTGTAAACTTAAAAAAACACTTTTGTTTTTTAATTTCCCACTGTCCTAACTTTTTCTGATTTGGGGTTGTATATATGCACAACTGTATATGCTGCATACAGCTACTTCAACAATTATTGGCAGCCCTGGTAAAGCTAGGTAAAAAGACATATTACCTCTTTGTGAATTAGATACATCTCAAAGTAAAGCATTTACCACCTCGTAATGTCGCTGTTCCTTCTCACAACACTTAAAAGACGTTGTGTCAGTTTCTTCCTGCAATATTTGTTTATAAATTCTCCACACATTCTCTATTGGGGACAGGTCAGGACTGCAGACAGGTCAGTCCAGTACCTGTACCCTTCTCCACTGCAGCCATTTTGCATTACAAAATCAAGTCACAGTTCCAGTTCTATCCAACTTTCCAGTTGATTATTATTATTATTCAAATTATTAGGATTATTAGGTGGCTCCTGGGTAGCACTGTCGCCTCACAGCAAAAAGGTCCTGGCTTCGATTCCCTGGTGGAGTAGTCTGGGTCCTTTCTGTGTGGAGTTTGCATGTTCTCCCCGTGTCCGCGTAACCTAAGTGCTCCTGTTTTCTTCCACAGTCCAAAGATATGCAGTCAGGTTCATTGTAGCTACTAAAGTTCCCCTTGGTTTGACAGTGTTTGTTTATTAGGATTTTAACGTCATGATTTACACTTTGGTTACATTCATGACAGGAACGGTAGTTACTCATTACACAAGATTCATCAGTTCACAAGTTTAATATCAAACACAGTCATGGACAATTTAGTCTCCAATTCACCTCACTTGCATGTCTTTGGACTGTGGGAGAAAACCGGAGCACCCGGAGGAAACTTACGCAGACACGGGAAGAACATGCAAACTCCACACAGAAAGGACCCGGACCGTCCCACCTGGGGATCAAACCCAGGACCTTCTTGCTGTGAGACGACAATGCTACCTACCGAGCCACCGTGCCGCCCAAAATATACAAATAAACCACATGTTTTCTCAAATGACTGAAAGGGCAACAACATGCACCACAAGTTTCATTCACACAGTTTCATTAAATAATTCTATTCTAGCCGCTCAGGTGGCGATAAAAACACACACTGGAACACCAGAGCTGGGATCTCAAATACATCGTATTGAGTCTCAGCTCTGCCTGCTGGCTGGCTGGGCTGAGCGGCCACATGTACACCAATTGGCCTGTTGTACACCAATTGGCTCCCCACGCGCATCAATGAGCCTTGGCCGCCCGTGACCCTGAATATATGTGTATGCCAATAATTGTCCTGGCATATAAAATGAGCCACATATATTGCCTTCTTTGCACTGACCACTTTTTGGAGGGGTGATCTACCCTCGTTTGTGTAAGTATAAGGTACAAAGGTGCACTCTATTACCCTACATAAACTTTTATATGACATTCTTCATAATATTTTGGGACTCTAGATCATCTAAATCTGTTTCTTTCTTTAAATACTTTGGTCACCCAGTAATTCTTAAGAGGATTCTGTTAGGTTCTGTGGCGTCAGGGGAATGTGCCATCTCTCCCTGACGCCACAGGCCTTACAGAGCAGTGAACGAGCTGGCTGAAATACCTGGCCAGCTCGTTAGGGCGAATGCGCTGCAGCTGTGTCCTGTGCCTTCCCCTATTTAAGGGATAGGCGCAGAGCTGCAGCCGTCGCATCTTCTGCGTTTGTTGGCCTTTTTCTTTCTTTCAGTTTGTTTGGCACTGCGGTGCCCTTTTATGTTTCTTCATTTGTTTTATCTCTAGATTGTGCCGCCGCACTGTGCCGCCGCCGCTGTGCCGCTGCCGCCGGGCCACCGGTATTGGGGCGCCACCAGGCCGCCGCCGCCGCCAAGCTGCCGCCATTTGAGGCGCCGCTGTCGTGCCGCCGCCGCCGCCTGGTCGCTGCCTTCAGGTCGCCGTCGGGCCGCTGCCGCCGAGCCGTCGAGCCGCCGTGCCGCCGCCACCATGAGATCCTGTTAAC
This sequence comes from Trichomycterus rosablanca, assembly GCF_030014385.1. Lineage (NCBI taxonomy): Eukaryota > Metazoa > Chordata > Actinopteri > Siluriformes > Trichomycteridae > Trichomycterus > Trichomycterus rosablanca. Next base: position 46,529,581 of record NC_085989.1, on the reverse strand, counting down.
GCGCCCAGAGGAACGCGATCCCCTCCCAGCGTAAACCGCTGGTGACAGCGTCGCGTTCCGCCGTCTGGAGCGCTATTACAGCGGCCACTTCCCAGCCAACTTGGCTGGTGACAGCGCCGCTGTGTTTTGTAGCGTAATGACGCGGTTGCGTTCCAGCAATCCTTGCTGCCGACCGTAACACCCGGGCTTGTAAAAAGCCCGTGTTTTTTCCCCCTTCTCCGGCCAACAGCGCGAGGTTTTCCACCTCGCGAACCCGGTCGCTTCACCTCTTTAGTGCTGGGAGCGGTTTTGCTTTCAGCGCTGCTGTGGCAGGCTGCGTTAGCTCCCAGCCAGGAGGTGAGCGACCAGGGTTCGCGCCTCGCGCTTCCCATTTGTGTTATTCTGTTTATTTTCTTGTATATTGTGTTTATTATTTAGTAAATAAAACCCTTTATCCAACTTCCTCTGCATCCTTGGGTCCTTCCTTCCCCAATCATAACAGTAAGATGCGACCATTCCTGGACCCAGCAGAGGACCCCGTTCTCTCCCAAAAATTTTTTGGGGGGGGCACTCCCCCAGTGGCTCTTAGCCACTGGAGGGGACGGGACCGCCGGCTAGAGACCTCAGGAGAGGTCTCCTTAAGAAGGGGGTACTGTTAGGTTCTGTGGCGTCAGGGGAATGTGCCATCTCTCCCTGACGCCACAGGCCTTACAGAGCAGTGAACGAGCTGGCTGAAATACCTGGCCAGCTCGTTAGGGCGAATGCGCTGCAGCTGTGTCCTGTGCCTTCCCCTATTTAAGGGATAGGCGCAGAGCTGCAGCCGTCGCATCTTCTGCGTTTGTTGGCCTTTTTCTTTCTTTCAGTTTGTTTGGCACTGCGGTGCCCTTTTATGTTTCTTCATTTGTTTTATCTCTAGATTGTGCCGCCGCACTGTGCCGCCGCCGCTGTGCCGCTGCCGCCGGGCCACCGGTATTGGGGCGCCACCAGGCCGCCGCCGCCGCCAAGCTGCCGCCATTTGAGGCGCCGCTGTCGTGCCGCCGCCGCCGCCTGGTCGCTGCCTTCAGGTCGCCGTCGGGCCGCTGCCGCCGAGCCGTCGAGCCGCCGTGCCGCCGCCACCATGAGATCCTGTTAACGCGCCCAGAGGAACGCGATCCCCTCCCAGCGTAAACCGCTGGTGACAGCGTCGCGTTCCGCCGTCTGGAGCGCTATTACAGCGGCCACTTCCCAGCCAACTTGGCTGGTGACAGCGCCGCTGTGTTTTGTAGCGTAATGACGCGGTTGCGTTCCAGCAATCCTTGCTGCCGACCGTAACACCCGGGCTTGTAAAAAGCCCGTGTTTTTTCCCCCTTCTCCGGCCAACAGCGCGAGGTTTTCCACCTCGCGAACCCGGTCGCTTCACCTCTTTAGTGCTGGGAGCGGTTTTGCTTTCAGCGCTGCTGTGGCAGGCTGCGTTAGCTCCCAGCCAGGAGGTGAGCGACCAGGGTTCGCGCCTCGCGCTTCCCCTTTTTGTTATTTGTGTTATTCTGTTTATTTTCTTGTATATTGTGTTTATTATTTAGTAAATAAAACCCTTTATCCAACTTCCTCTGCATCCTTGGGTCCTTCCTTCCCCAATCATAACAGATTCCAACTATTCCTTCTTTTCGAGGCACTTTAAAAGGCTCTGGTACTGTGTAGTTTTTACAATTATTAATTCTTAGGGTTCATGGAATGTAGTACATTAAAAATGTTTCAGCTTTCCTTATTTGTACAATAAAGTACAATAAATTATTTTTGTACTTATCCCAGTTTGTTTGGAAGCAGAGGCTCAGCTATAGTTAGGCGCCCTGGAGCTGTGAGACTTTACCCCTTGCTCAAAGTCCCATTAGTGGCTTCTTAGCAGAGCAGAGAATCAAACCCACAACATTTTGATTGACAACATTGCTCCCCACTGAGCTACTACTGCTAGTACTTCTAAGGAAGAGGACAGGGAAGATTATGGCTGACCCCTCACGCTTGGGTCACTTCCTGTCCAAAGGTTTCCATCTCAGTGAAGACTAATGATGAGAGCCTTAAAGACTCACACAGCTTCTCTCCACAGATTATCTTCCTCCTAAACAAGGACCATTCCCATATCCCTCTACCCATGTATACACTGTATATATCGTACCTAGTCCTCCTGATTAAGAGCCTCTCACAGTTTCCATTCTGCAGTCCGTGCACATACACTACCTGGCCAAAAAAAAGGTCACCACCTGGATTTAACTAATCAAATAGGTAAGAACCTCCCATTGGATAATTACTGCATGGGTGATTATGTTTCAGCTGGCAACAAGTTATTTAACCCTAACTGATGCAGTGAGTAGCTTCTCATTTGTTAAACAAGCATGTTGAAAGACACGTCCTGTGGTCGTGGAAAAGATGTTCATCTGTTTCAGAAGGGTCAAATTATTGGCATGCATCAAGCAGAGAAAACATCTAAGGAGAAGCTGAAACTACTAAAATCAGGTTAAGAACTGTCCAACACATTATTAAAAAGTGGAAGGACAGGTGGGGGGGGACATCATCTTCGAGTAAGGAATGTGGTTGGAAAAAAATCTTGAATGATGGTGATCGGCGATCAATTAAACGTTTGGTGAAATCAAATGGTAGAAAAACTCCAGTAGAACTCAGGGATATGTTTAATAGTGACAGTAAGAGCATTTCCACATGCACAATGAGAAGGGAACTCAAGGGATTGGGACTAAACAGCTGTGAAGCCTTAAGAAAACCACTTGTCAGTGAGGCTAACCGGCAAAAACGGCTTCAATTTGCTAGGAAGCATAAAGATTGGACTCTGGAGCAATGGAAAAAGGTCATGTGGTCTGATGAGTCCAGATTTACCCTGTTCCAGAGTGATGGGCGCATCAGGGTAAGAAGAGAAGTGGCTGAAGTGATGCACCCATCATGCCTAGTGCCTACCATACAAGCCTGTGGGGGCAGTGCTATGATCTGGGGTTGCTGCAGTTGGTCAGGTCTAGGTTCAGCAACATTATGTGCCCAAAGAATGAGGTCAGCTGACTACCTGAATATACTGAACCACCAGGTTATTCCATCAATGGGACATCATTTTCACACATGGATTGGCCACCACTGAGTCCAGACCTGAACCCCATTGAGAATGTGCTGGAGAAGACTTGCAGTGGTCCAAATCTCCCATCATCAATACAAGATCTTGGAGAAAAATTAATGCAACTCTGGACAGAAATAAATGTTGTGAGTGCCGTAATCAAAGCTAAAGGCGGTCCAACCAAATATTAGAGTGTGTGACACTTTTTTTTGGCCAGGCAGTGTATATGCACCTTAAAATATTGTCTATATATCCCATATTCTGTCTATATACAGGGTCTGTCTGAAAACCTCGTGATCTCTCTACATAGACACATTTTACATCATCCTACACTCCTGAGAAGAGGGCATGTCTAAATTCCTAGATTCCTTAAAATGCTCCTACTGAGGTGCCTTAATTCTGAGTGATAATCTGACTGAATAACGACGGAGCATCCGACGCTTCCTCAGCGCTGAAGACAATCCCAGCATTCAGTGCGGCTCAACTTTTCTCACAAAAAACTACAAATATGGACGGATGCGGAGCAACCAACAGAGATTTTTTTTTTTTAAATGTAAATAAATTCTCATTGATTTTTAATTGGTATAAAGGTGCACAAGTGTCGTTTATTTGTAAATTCAGGCTCGTCAGGGACAGTTTAACCGTTTGCGGTAGACGGAGGGAGACATTAGCTGGCATGCTAGCGGGTTGTGTCGCCTCAGCCCGTGTGTTTAAATGGCCTGATATAGTAATAGTAATAGTTAGCTAAATAAGTAGTGCGTCTAAATAATCTGAATTATGAGTTCAATGTCTTATTAGAATCCTCTCTGCTGAGGCAGCTGATTAGGTAGGTAGTAGGCAGCAAGGCAGCTCACTAGGTTTTCAGACAGACACAGAGCGTGGTTTGATCTTATCTGCTGAACCTGGAGGGAACATGCAATCTCCATACATAAAGGACCTGGTCTGATCCTGAGAATTAAGCCCGACACCTTCTCGCTGACCACCAGGTCCTACAATAACACCAGTCGCCACCCAATGGTAGATAAATATATGCTGTCACTTTGTTCATCGTAGCCATTTCCTCTTGCAGTATCACTGTGTTGATGAGTTTGGTTGGAAAGAAACTCCAGTGGTCTGCACAGAGCCCTGACCTGAACAGCTTAGTGGTGAATTGACATGTCGACTGTGAGCCAGACCATATCATCTAACATGGCTGATCATACAAATGGTCTTCAGAAGTCGAGGTACTGGACCAGAAACCATAAAGTTGCCAGTTCAAGCCCCACATCTGGCTCATTGCCACTGCTGGGTCCCTGAGCAAGGCTTTTAACTCGTAGTTGCTTGGACTGTATACATACGGTCACAACTGTAAGCTGCTCTGGATAAAAAGCATCTGTGAAATATCATAAATGTAAATAAATGTAAATCTTCACAGACACACTGAAATGTTATAAAAAGCTTTTATAGAAGATTGAAGACCATTAATGCCGTTAAAACGAGGTGCTCTATATTTTTAATGTCATTATTACTATTACTGTTATTACTATTATTATTATTATTATTATTATTACTATTATTGATGTTATTGTTCTTTTAAGGTAAATACACAGCAATAGTTATACATTGTGTGTGTGTGTGTGTGTGTGTGTGTAGATGAATTGTGTGTGATCAGTGGTTCTCTCTCTTTTGTAGTAAGTATTTCTTTATCTCTCTGTTCATTGATCACTTGTAAAAGTGTGTGTGTGTGTGTGTGTGTGTGTGTGTGTAATGATTGTGTAATGAGTGTGTGTATAATGTAACGTGTTTTTATAATGGTTGTGTATATTGTGTGTGTGCATAATGATTGAGTAACGCGTGTGTACAATTGGGTAACGTGTGTGTGTGTGTAAGGTGTGTGTATAATTGAGTAACTTGTGTGTGATCGTGTGATGTGTGTGTATAATTGGGTAACGTGTGTGTGTGTGTAAGGTGTGTGTATAATTGAGTAACTTGTGTGTGATCGTGTGATGTGTGTGTATAATTGAGAAACGTGTGTGTAATGATTGTGTAATGTGTGTGTATAATTGGGTAACGTGTGTGTATAATTGGGTAACGTGTGTGTAATGATTGTGTAATGTGTGTGTATAATTGGGTAACGTCTGTGTATAATTGGGTAACGTGTGTGTAATGATTGTGTAATGTGTGTGTATAATTGGGTAACGTGTGTGTAATGATTGTGTAATGTGTGTGTATAATTGGGTAACGTGTGTGTATAATTGGGTAATGTGTGTGTATAATTGGGTAACGTGTGTGTATAATTGGGTAACGTGTGTGTAATGATTGTGTAATGTGTGTGTATAATTGGGTAAAGTGTGTGTAATGATTGTGTAATGTGTGTGTATAATTGGGTAACGTGTGTGTATAATTGGGTAACGTGTGTGTAATGATTGTGTAATGTGTGTGTATAATTGGGTAACGTGTGTGTAATGATGGTGTAACGTGTGTGTATAATTGGGTAACGTGTGTGTAATGATTGTGTAATGTGTGTGTATAATTGGGTAACGTGTGTGTATAATTGGGTAACGTGTGTGTATAATTGGGTAACGTGTGTGTAATGATTGTGTAATGTGTGTATAATTGGGTAATGTGTGTGTGTGTATAATTGGGTAACGTGTGTGTATAATTGGGTAACGTGTGTAAGGTGTGATGACTGTACTGATGCGTGTTTGTGTGTATCTATATAATGATTGTGTAATGTGTGTGTATAATTGGGTAACGTGTGTGTGTGTATAATTGGGTAACGTGTGTGTAAGGTGTGATGACTGTACTGATGTGTGTTTGTGTGTATATATATGTATATATATAATGATTGTATAATGTGTTTGTATAATTGGGTGATGTGTGTGTAATGTGTGCGTATAACGTGTGATAATTGTGTACTGACGTGTGTGACGTGTGTGTGTATAATTGGGTAATGTGTGTGTGTGTTATGTGTGTGTGTGTAAGGTGTGATAGTGTACTGACGTGTGTGTAAGGTGTGATAGTGAACTGACGTGTGTGTATAATTAGGTAATGTGTGTGTGATGTGTGTTAAAGTGGGGCCAAAAAGTATTTAGTCAGCCAGTGATTGTGCAGGTTCTCCTACTTAGAAAGATGAGAGAGGTCTGTAATTTTCATCATAGGTACACTTCAACTATGAGAGACAAAATGAGAAAAAAAATCCAGGAAATCACATTGTAGGATTTTTAAAGAATTTATTTGTAAATTATGGTGGAAAATAAGTATTTGGTCACCAACAAACAAGCAAGATTTCTGGCTCTCACAGACCTGTAACTTCTTCTTTAAGAAGCTCTTCTGTCCTCCACTCGTTACCTGTATTAATGGCACCTGTTTGACCTCGTTATCTGTATAAAAGACACCTGTCCACAGCCTCAAACAGTCAGACTCCAAACTCAACCATGGCCAAGACCAAAGAGCTGTCGAAGGACACCAGGAAGAAAATTGTAGACCTGCACCAGGCTGGGAAGAGTGAATCTACAATAGGCAAGCAGGTTGGTGTGAATAAATCAACTGTGGGAGCAATTGTAAGAAAATGGAAGACATACAAGACCATTGATAATCTCCCTTGATCTGGGGTCCCACGCAAGATCTCATCCCGTGGGGTCAAAATGATCATGAGAACAGTGAGCAAAAATCCCAGAACTACACGGAGGGCCCTGATGAATGACCTGCAGAGAGCTGGGACCAAAGTAACAAAGGCTACCATCAGTAACACAGTACGCCGAGAGGGACTTAAATCCTGCGGTGCCAGGCGTGTCCCCCTGCTTAAGCCAGTACATGTCCAGGCCCGTCTGAAGTTTACCAGAGAGCATATGGATGATCCAGAAGAGGATTGGGAGAATATCATGTGGTCAGATGAAACCAAAATGGAACTTTTTGGTAAAAACTCAACTCGTCGTGTTTGGAGGAAGAAGAATGCTGAGTTGCATCCCAAGAACACCATACCTACTGTGAAGTATGGGGGTGGAAACATCATGCTTTGGGGCTGTTTTTCTGCAAAGGGGACAGGACGACTGATCCGTGTTAAGGGAAGAATGAACGGGGCCATGTATCGTGAGATTTGAAGCCAAAACCCATCAGTGAGAGCATTGAAGATGGAACGTGGCTGGGTCTTCCAGCATGACAATGATCCCAAACACACCGCTCGGGCAACGAAGCAGTGGCTCCGTAAAAAGCATTTCAAGGTCCTGGAGTGGCCTAGCCAGTCTCCAGACCTCAACCCCATAGAAAATTTGTGGAGTCCGTGTTTCCCAGCGACAGCCCCAAAACATCACTGCTCTAGAGGAGATCTGCATGGAGGAATGGGCCAAAATACCAGCTACAGTGTGTGCAAACCTGGTGAAGACTTACAGGAAACGTTTGACCTCTGTCATTGCCAACAAAGGTTATGTTACAAAGTATTGAGTTGAACTTTTGTATACTTTTGTATACAAATACTTATTTTCCACCATAATTTACAAATAAATTCTTTAAAAATCCTACAATGTGATTTCCTGGATTTTTTTTTCTCATTTTGTCTCTCATAGTTGAAGTGTACCTATGATGAAAATTACATAACTCTCTCATCTTTCTAAGTAGGAGAACTTGCACAATCAGTGGCTGACTAAATACTTTTTGGCCCCACTGTATGTCCCTTTCAGATCTCATTTTTGACATCCTGAGGTCTACAAAGTCATGTCCCATCCAGGTTCTACTCATCTCAATGATGTATATGAGTTTCTGTCCCATTCAGATCCCATTCTTGCCACCTTAAGGTTAAACAAGCACCTGTCTCAACAAGATGTCATCCATAAGTCTATGAACTTTGATTAGTTTTAGATCCCTTTTTTACACCCTGATATCTTCGAGCTTAAATCACACCCAGATTCTGCTTGTCACACAAATGTCAATAAGTTTCTGTCTCATGCAGATCCCATTTGTGCTATCCTGAGGGTAAACCTGCTCCTGTCCCATCCAGGTTTCACCTGTCATTCTTGGGTCTATGAGCCTTTGCCCCATCCAGTTTCCTTTCTTGTCTTCCTGATTCATATTCCTGTTATTTCTGGATCTACAAACCTCTTTCACATTTAGAACCCATTCCTGGTCAACAAGATCACATCCAACTAAGTAACAATTATAAAAAAAATTTAGTATTTATTGTTAGTATTTACTTCTGGTTTTCTAATAAACAGTGGAAGAGTCAAAAATGACTTACAACATTTAATATCTGTAATATCTGTAATTGTGCTCTTCCATTCCCTGATGCTTCCCGGTGACTCATATGGGTGAGTGGATGTGACCCGTGTCTCCCTGCTGTCTCAAGGTTTAAGGTATTAAAAACACTCTGTCTTTCACTTATCAGTTGTCCAAAAAATCTTGATTGCTGTTCAGGGTCAACTTTTATTTGTTTTAAAGCCTGATTGGGCAAAGGTTTTTGACCCGAGAGCCACAAACAATTTTGAAAGTGTGGCAGGCCACCTTATATACTGCTGTTACAGAAAAGTTTAAAAAATTTAATAACTCTCTGGTTATTATCTCTAAAGACTCACTGGTTCAAATGCACTGAACCAATACAGGCAACCAATAATGATAGTTTTGTATGGTTGATTACCAAACAGCCAAGAGCTGGATATTTTAAAAAAAACAAGACAGAATCTGTATAAATCCTGATTTCCTGTAGTAATCATTTACCAAAGATGTTTTATTCTCTTTGCCCATGTTAACAATGGTAGTTTAAAAGCACATAAGCAGATAGAACAGAGGTTTCTTTGCCAAGGTCATGAAGGAAACCATAAGAAGTGACAGGTCTGATATTATTTAGAAGCTGGTAGAACACAGGTGACACTGTTCATAGTCAAGCGAGCTTTACATCGCTATGGACTTAAAGGCTATCACACAAGAAAAAGCCAGGAGGGTGTCAAAACACAGAGAGAATTTTCGTATTTGAGACAGAACATGCAGCCTCGCACCGTCACTGGATATTTTAGGTTTACATTCAACTATTAAGGTAGCTGTACTGTGTATTGTAGCTTCTATTAATTCTATCGTTTAATTTATGAGTGTTATTTAATAACTGCTGTGAAATGTGACTCTTTTCTCTTCAAAAATCAGTGAAATCTGTGACTTTTTAAACACGAGGCACATTTTCCTGTGAATTTAATATGGCCCTAGACATGTCATATGTGAATGTGTGGAAACGTTTGACCCTGTGCATGTACAGTAAGTGCAGGAGTGGGTTAGATGCCCTGTGTTGGATTTCTACTCTGCATCCAGTGTTTACAGAATACACTCCAGACCCCAATGCAACCCTGCCTGGAATAAATCAGTAACTAAAGATGAATAAATAAAGAAGATTCTCTTATTTTTTTCACCTGGTGGTCAGGCTAGATGTGGCTGGAGGGTCAGATCCATGCCTTACCTGAGGATTTCTGTCTTTCAGTACTGGAGCAGTTTATCAAGACACTAAAAGGTTTCTTTTCTATACATGGAGGGAAGCTCGGCGTGTAATATTGGATAATGAAGTTCAATGTGGCAGTTGAAGGAAAGGAAACAGAACCCGAAAATGCCAAAGATCGAGAGAAAGTGAGAGAGTGTAAAGGTCAAAGTCCAGGAAGAGCGGACGAGGTTAACAAATCGAATAATTGGAGCGTCCGCGTGGGTGGGAAAAATGCCGCCGTCACGGCTACGCTTCATTATCGGCACCATTAAAATGTTCATGCCCTTTTTAAAAAGGGTCTTCAGAAAAAATATTTCAGGAATAAAAACGTATTCAAAGGTATTTTAGAAGTTTGCAGTAAAAGCTGTTTTTGGGACTTTTATTCATCTACAGCAGAGGTCGACAATTAAATTTTCCAAGGGGCCACATGAGAAACTGGGACTGTTGTGGAGCTGATCTTAATTCTGCTCAATATTAGTTTTATCTCTTTATAAAAAGCAGTAAATTGTACAGTTTTGATAAGCTGTTATTGTTAAGAGTAGATGTTACAATCAGGCAATAAAAATTAGAAGCAGACTGTCACGAATCCAGCCTCTTTGAGCTCCTGGAGCCATGTTTATGTGCCACACCCCTCTGTCCAGGAGCACATGTTAGAGGTGTTTTCATTTAGGATTGAAGCCAACGCCCCTCTCTATGATTGGTCCCATGCTAAGTATCCACAGCTGCACTTAAATTGAGAGGTAATGCTTAGGACATTTAAGAGGTAGCTGTGGATCCTGCATGGGAGACTATTTTGATTTGGTTTGGGTTTTGACCTTGCATCATGGTAGTGATGGCATAAGTGGGGCTTTTGAGAGATTGAAGCAAATGAAAAGCTTGTAAAACGTTCGAATCATCGCACCATAGTGACATCTAGTGTCCAATTAATGGTGTAACAGTAACATCTGTCCTATAGATCACTGAAAGAAGTGTGTTTCGATAGTGGTATGAAACATCATTACGTCATATAATAAGTGTCCTTGACATTGACTATTATTTACTATACAATCAAAATGGGAAGTGCTTGTGCAACCAGGCTATGCAATATTTATTACACATTGACACATACAATTGATACGTTTTCCAGGACAGTCACGGACCTCGAAGCAATGTTTCGAAACACTGACCTTCAAATGAATCTATTCAGTTTCGAATACGAGTTTCAAGATTGACATCACTAGTTAGTCAGTCTATGTTCTTTGTTAGCTTAGCTTAGGGTTTAGGTTCCTCTTTTATGTGTTTAGTGATTACCGTTAGCTTAGCATTTGGCTTAGTTCACGTGTGTGTGTGTTGTATTGTTTAAACCAAATTTGTGTAACGTTGTCTTGTCTTTTGTTATTATTAAACGGTATTAGAAACACCTCTGCGTGTGTCTGCCACTCTCGTACTGTCTAGCAGAAATTGGTTACACTGGCAGAATAAAAACATCAAAATTATTTCACAATTTAATCAACTTAAACAAACATTTGTAATTGCACCAGTCATGAGAGAGACCCCATTCGGTTTAGTCCGGCCCATCTGAACAACAGGCCAATCGTTGTCCATGTGGCCGCTCAGCCGGCAGGCAGAGCTGAGATTCGATACGATGTATTCGAGATCCCAGCTCTGGTTCCAGCGTGTGTTTTTACCGCTGCCTAAATGTGCAGGTTTTTAAATGAACTTTACACAAAGTGCTATTGCTATTTAGTTTGGAGTCTAATGACCTCATTTAATGTTTTACCTTGTTGCTTTTGCAGTTTAGCTAGCAAAGCTTCAGATGTGATAAATTCTTGTCCATGTCGTGTTAAAACTCTACCGTCTCTCAATCGCACTCACAGTTTTGTTTGCCTACACATTACGGTAAAGCTGATACACTCATACACAACGGTGGAAAGAGTACTAAAATATTGTACTCAAGTAAAAGTACTATTACCTTGATGATTTTTTACTGAAGTACAAGTAAAATTACTAGTCTAAAAATCTACTCAAGTAAAAAGTAACTCATTTAAAATGTACTTATAAAAAATATAACGGGTCTTACACCGTCATAGGAACATGATCAAAATCAAAAACAAACCAGCAGAATCTCACAATCACATTCATTCTGTCCGTTTTACTTCAAATAAATGAACATAAAAAATCACAATATTTCATAATGCTTTGCTATCACTGCAAAATGAAAGTGTACCGTAAACAGCAGAACCGCGACCCAGATCAATCACACAACAGCAGAAAATCATAAACACTTATCTGCTTTCCTGATCCATATCCGTGTGTTGTCCCATTAAGGATATAATCCACTTTATATAAGACCATCTTGTATTTTTACAGAATATATAAATCCATACCCAACTGTTTTATCCACCTAACTAATGAAAACCATTGTAGATCATTTATTCTCTTGGCTTTCCTGGTAAAAAGCTTAAATTGGTGATTCGTTCACTAAACTGTCACTTATACAACAACCAAAGAGATTGAAATTCTGCCCAGAATGTGAATTCGGAGGCTCTGATTGGTTTATACAGTGGGGTCAAAAAGTATTTAGTCAGCCACTTATTGTGCAGGTTCTCCTACTTAGAAAGGTGAGAGAGGTCTGTAATTTTTATCATAGGTACACTTCAACTATGAGAGACAAAATGAGGAAAAAAAATCCAGGAAATCAAATTGTAGCAAGATTTCTGGCTCACAGCCTCAAACAGTCAGACTCCAAACTCAACCATGGCCAAGAACAAAGAGCTGTCGAAGGACACCAGGAAGAAAATTGTAGACCTGCACCAGGCTGGGAAGAGTGAATCTACAATAGGCAAGCAGGTTGGTGTGAATAAATCAACTGTGGAAACAATTGTAAGAAAATGGAAGACATACAAGACCATTGATAATCTCCCTTGGGGTCAAGATCTCATCCCGTGGGGTCAAAATGATCATGAGAACGGTGAGCAAAAATCCCAGAACTACACGGAGGGACCTGATGAATGACCTGCAGAGAGCTGGGACTAAAGTAACAAAGGCTACCATCAGTAACACACTACGCCGAGAGGGACTCAAATCCTGCAGTGCCAGGCGTGTCCCCCTGCCTAAGCCAGTACATGTCCAGGCCCGTCTTAAGTTTACCAGAGAGCATATGGATGATCCAGAAGAGGATTGGGAGAATATCATGTGGTCAGATGAAACCAAAATGGAACTTTTTGGTAAAAACTCAACTCGTCGTGTTTGGAGGAAGAAGAAAAACCCAAGAACACCATACCTACTGTGAAGCATGGCGGTGGAAACATCATGCTCTGGGGCTGTTTTTCTGAAAAGGGGACAGGACGACTGATCCGTGTTAAGGAAAGAATGAACGGGGCCATGTATCGTGAGATTTTAAGCCAAAACCCATCAGTGAGAGCATTGAAGATGGAACGTGGCTGGGTCTTCCAGCATGACAATGATCCCAAACACACCGCTGGGGCAACGAAGGAGTGGCTCCGTAAAAAGCATTTCAAGGTCCTGGAGTGGCCTAGCCAGTCTCCAGACCTCAACCCCATAGAAAATTTGTGGAGGGAGTTGAAAGTCCGTGTTGCCCAGCGACAGCCCCAAAACATCACTGCTCTAGAGGAGATCTGCATGGAGGAATGGGCCAAAATACCAGCTACAGTGTGTGCAAACCTGGTGAAGACTTACAGGAAACGTTTGACCTCTGTCATTGCCAACAAAGGTTATGTTACAAAGTATTGAGTTGAACTTTTGTTATTGACCAAATACTTATTTTCCACCATAATTTACAAATAAATTCTTTAAAAATCTTACAATGTGATTTCCTGGATTTTTTTTCTCATTTTGTCTCTCATAGTTGAAGTGTACCTGTGATGAAAATTACAGACCTCTCTCATCTTTCTAAGTAGGAGAACTTGCACAATCAGTGGCTGACTAAATACTTTTTGGCCCCACTGTACATCTGAATCTCTTCACCAAATGAATCGATTCATAGAGTTGTTTATGCCGGATCCAGTGTTTCCAACTTAGTGACTTTGTCGCTATATTTAGTGAGTTTTCAGACCCCTCTAGCGACTTTTTTTCAAAAAAGCGACTAGCGACAAATCTAGCGACTTTTTCTGGTGTTATTGGAGACTTTAGGAGACTCGAACGTGAAAACACATATTGTTCTGCAGTTACTGTCCTCAACAAGCAGCGGGTCCTGCCGTGAACCCCTCCGCCGTCCCAAAGCACTCACAGGCGGTCAGTATCACAGTCAGTGTTGCCAGATTGGGATTTTGGGCCCCCCTCATAGATAGATAGATGGATGGATGGATGGATGGACGGACGGACAGACAGACCGATAGATAGATAGATATTACGTATATATAGTGTTTTTACTTTCGCTTTCACCGCACTTTACCGCTAGCATTAGCCACTTGCTACTAGAGGGTCGGCTCACCTAGTCGCTGTCCGGTGGGGAAGCTACAGGTTGTTTGCTCCGTGCGGTGGTGGAGGTGTGGGAATGAAAGCACTTGACAAGGTAGAGTCACTTTAACTGTTTAATCAGGACTTCAATTAGCGTTACAACACTTTATACTGCCTAGCTCCGAGTCTCATCTACAAAACCAACTAACCGCAGAACGTCCGAATGCACCTGTATCAAAGCGGTAGAGAGAACAGAGTGGCGACACTCCCATAGGGAACCGCTGTAACGGGGGCGGGACATTTTTTTGCGCAGCTTCCGGGTTGTGGAGCTCTGAAAAGTTCCAAACATCCCATAGAGCCACATTCATTTCCACTACTTATCAAGCATTTTCAGCTGTATGTTGCTTTGTTAAAAAAAATTATGAATTTAATGTCATTAATATACTTAATACTGTTATTGTTTAGCATTTGCTCAGCACTAAATGTTACATGTTTATCTTAATTAATAGGTATAACCGAATTTAGCTTAGTCAGTTAAGCTTAATTAATGACACTAGAGTCTTTTCACCTAAAATGAGTTGATTAATCAAGAGTCTTGTTACAGAAATGATCATAAAACATTAGAGCCATAATAAATCATGCTACTTTTACTTTCATACTTAAGTACATTTGAAGGTAAATTTAGTTTAGTACTTTAGTGGAGGTAAAGAGTATTTTTACTTTTACTACTACTTTTACTGGAGTAATATTTTACCTTGGCTATCTCTACTTTAACTCAACTACATGGTTTGTGTACCTTGTCCACCACTTACATTAGACAAAATGAACTTGTGCATATTCATAATGAATTCATTCATGTATTACATGTAGGAATCAATTATTAATCACTCATGAAATAAGAGATGAATTTATGCTATTTCATGTACCTGCATTATAATGTTAAAGGTACGGTAGTGTGTTTATGAATCTATTCATTCAGTGCAGTTAAACATTATGAATCCAGCCACATGGTTTAGTGTTTAGCCAAAATGATTATTATATTATGAATCCTCAGGAAAGTGAAGGGAGATTAGTTTATGTAAAAAACAAAACAAAAAAACTTTAATCTCTGTACTGTATCTTGTCTCTACTACTTAATGATATGGAATTATGTAATGTATGCTAATATAATGTGCTGTGTGTTAACAAGAACGACCTATTAACAAGTCATTATAAACATCAATCTTCCACTTCATATACTGTACCACATTGACATTAAAGCAGATGCAGTAAAGGTAAACGCAGTTGAAAATACCCAGAAATTGTACAAATGTTTATTATTTACTGTTTAATATTTCATTCACTGCTGCCGGTCCCATAGGAGAACATGACAGCGCCGTTTGTTTGGAACTATTGGAGGGGTACATGAACCACGTGACCGCATGTCAGCGAGATCAAGGAGTGTCGCAACTCTCTCTATCTACGGCTCTGACCTGTATAAACCGGGTGCTGCATTCTGATTGGCTGAGCTGAATGTCACTCACATATCGCCGCTACAATCTTGTAATATAATAACGACCTGGCGAATGCAGCCAATGGGGGGGCAGTGCGGTGGGGGTGGGTTCATGTCGTGAGGCTTTATTTTAGCACCAGTTTATTTTCCATCGCAGAATTCACTGCAGCAGTTTCCCAGACGCGATTTTTTTTTTTTTACTCAGTAACGGATGTTATTTAAAATGTAGCGAATTACAATTCTTAATACAAAACATATATGAGTAAAAGTAAAATTACTGGTTGTAAAATCTACTTAAGTACAAGTACACAAAAAAACTACTCAATTACAGTAACGCGAGTAAATGTACTTCGTTACTTTCCACCTCTGACCTTCTCCCACCACATCCAACCCGTTGTCAAAAGTTTGATTGACAGGTTATTCTTTCCAGTCCAAGACACTGTTGCCACACCCATCAATACAGTGATTCATATTTTAGACAAGTGATTTGAGTTGAATATGAAGGTAAGCAAGTCTCATACATATTACCTCTCATATGTACGAGAGGTTAAACAAACTTTGTAGGCTACTTCAAAGACATGCAAGCAAAAATAATTTGTCCTTTATAATGTATAATTACTGATCTGTACATTTTAAGATATTAATTTGTAGGTCATGATGGTTTAACTGGTTTATTATTTGTGAAATGCTAAACATCATCTGCTTATCCTGTGTTTTGGGTGTTTTTTCATGCATTTTGGCTGAAAATTACTGTCGCAATCTGGCAACCCTGCCCAGAGTAGCTCAGTATTTTCTTAAAAAAGAAAAACAAACCACGAATCAACAGAAGAACGTTCATTTGTAGTTCTAAACATATTTAGGGTGTTTTTACCCACTTTTTGTCTCTCCCACGATGTTATTCCTCTCTTCTACAGCGTCAATTACACGCAAATGGACCTTATGCAAATTAGGTGATGACGTCATTTAGCGACTTCTAGCGACTTTTAGGACAGCCAATAGCTACTTTCCTTACTGAGAAGTTGGCAACACTGGCCGGATCAAACAGCCTAACAGTTTAGCCACCACTGCTCTACATGTTTGTGCAGGGTTGATGTCGAGTTTTTTATTGTTTTCTTTTTTTTTTACTCAGTAACGGATGTTATTTAAAATGTAGCGAATTACAATTCTTAATACAAAACATACTTAAGTAAAAGTAAAATTACAGGTTGTAAAATCTACTTTAAAAAGTACAAGTACACAAAAAACTACTCAATTACAGTAACGCGAGTAAATGTAATTCGTTACTTTCCACCTCTGCTCATACACACGTAAACTGAAAAAAATAATAGCAGTTCCCTCAGAATTAAAAACAATGTCTGTATATTGCCTGTATAATCACCACTGACCTCATGCAGGCCGGTCGGGGACAGCCAAAGGACCGGATGTGGTCTTGAGGCCCAGGTTTAACCTATAGCATCTACAGTTGAGTTCAAAATTACACATACTTGTGTAAAGCACAAGTGATGCTGTATATCTCGGAAGTCTTGGGATTTAACAATTTCTGCAACTGTTTTTTTGTTTAATGTTACATGCTTTTTACTTTGTGGAATCAGTTTTGGGAACATGGTTTGATGAGTATGGTAAAAAAGAGGTACAGTATAGAGCCCGAACCTGAAACCCTCTGAAAACCTTTGGGTTGAATTGAAATGCTGTTTACAAGCCAGAATTTCTCATCAGATCAGCACCTTATCTCACAAATGTTGCTAAATGGGCAAAAATGTTCAAAAGCACACTTAAAAATGTTGTAGAAAGCATTCCCAAAAGAGTGGAGGCTGTTATAGCTGTAATAGGGAGACGGCAACTCTACATGAACGTTCAAGGTTTTCAAATTTACATTTCTTGCATTTAGCAGAGGCTTTTATCCAGAGCGATTTACAGTACTGTGTCAGTGTACAGTGTAAGCAATTGAGAGTTAAGGGTCGTGTTCAAGGGCCCAACAGTGGCAACCTGGCAGTCATGAGGCTTAAATCAGTGACATTCCAAATACTAGTCCTGTACCTTAACCACTGAGCCACCACTGCCCAAAAGATAGCCTAGCTAAATAAACACTTCATTACTAGTCCATTACTGATCTTTCGATTACTAGTCCAGTACCTTAACTGCAAGGCTACAACTGAAATAAGATGTCTACATGCTTTTATCCAAAGCAACTTACACTTGTGACTGTAAAAAATCTAAGCAATTGATGGTTAAGGGCCTTGCTTAAGGGCCCATCAGAGGCAGCCTGGCAGTAGTGAGGCTTAAATCAGTGACATTCCAAATACTTGTCTTGTACCTTAACCACTGAGCCACCACTGCCCAGTAGATAGTCTAGCTAAATGAACGTTTCACTTCCCAATTGTTGAAATGCTCCATTGGTAAACCAACATTTGTGTGTTCTTGTGGTGCATCGTGGGTAACACAGTCTAAAAACATTATTAATGTTTTTCCAAATGAGAAATTCTATTGTCTGGGACTTGTTTTTTTCACCTAGGATGATAAAGTGGAGTTCATGAATAAAGTATGAGCCAATAATCTAAGCAATGACTGCTGAGAGAAGAGAGAAATACAAAGAAAGATCAGGGAGTGCAGTTGTTAGGGTCAGGATTTGGTTTGCCTGAGGGAAGAATAATGCTGAACATTTGAGAAAATGAAAAAATCTAGGGTTAGGGTTAAGGTTGGGGATCGGTTTAAGCTCTACCTGCTCTTGTTTAGTAATTATTTCAAAGACATCCTCGTCCTCCTGGGGAATAAACTAAGTTTTTTAAATGTAGCTTTCCTTTGTAGCATGGGAACTTGTTTACATTTAACTGTACACATTTACAGTGCTGTGAAAAAGTATTTGCCCCTTTCCCATTTATTCTATTTCTGCATATTTCTCACTCTTATATGTTTCTATATTAAACTACTATTTAATATCAGTCAACAACCCCAATAAAAAATTGCAATTTGATAAAACAAAATGCTTTTTTTTTTTAACTATGATGCCATTTATTAAAGGAAATATGTTGTTCAGCCTTGCCTGGCTCTATGTGGAAAAAGTAATTACCACCTTGGCTTCTAGATCAACCACTGTCACTAGCCGCACCCAGACATGATCACTGACATGGGGCTCTATTCACATAGGAACCCAGGACTATTGGCCCCAGAGAATATAGGAACCCAGAAGCATAGGGTCATGGATACAGAAAGAGCTGTAACATAGGCCCCTGAAAACATGTGAACCCAGGGAAATATGGCCCTAGGAACATGGAAACCTTGGAAAATGGGACCCTGTTGATGTAGGAACCCAGGACTATTGGGCCCTGAAAATATATGGACCCAGAAGCAAAGGATCATGGATACAGGAAGAGCTGTATATAATCTATAAGTTTTTCTCAAAATATGAGGTCACCCACCTAATATGCTGGTATAACAAGTCCAGCAAACAGAGACCTTGACTCCACAAGACATCTGAAGGAGTTCTGTGGTATCTGGTACCAGGGCATTACATACATTACAGGACAAGTCAGGTCACAAGTCTTTAGGCTATAAAGTCCAAGTCAAGTCTTTAGGCTGTGGAGTCCAGGTCAGGTCACGAGTCTTTAGACTATAGAGTCCAAGAGTCCAGGTCAGGTCACAATTCTTTAGACTATAGAGTCCAAGAGCCCAAGTCAGGTCACGAGTCTTTAGACTGTAGAGTCCAAGTCAGGTCACGAGTCTTTAGACTATAGAGTCCAAGAGTCCAGGTCAGGTCACAATTCTTTATACTAAAGAGTCCAAGTCAGGTCACAATTCTTTAGACTATAGAGTCCAAGAGTCCAAGTCAGGTCACAAGTCTTTTAACTATAGAGTCCAAGTCAAGTCATGACTTTTTAGGCTATAGAGTCCAAGTCAGGTCACAATTATTTAGACTATAGAGTCCTAGAGTCCAAGTCAGGTCACAAGTCTTTAGACTATAGAGTCCAGGTCAGGTCACAAGTCTTTAGGTTCTAGAGTCCAGGTCATGTCACGAGTCTTTAGGCTACAGAGTCTATGTCAGGTCACAAGTCTTTAGGCTATAGAGTCCAGCTCAGGTCACAAGTATTTAGGCTATAGAGTTCAGGTCAGGTCACAAGTCTTTAGGTTCTAGAGTCCAGGTCATGTCACGAGTCTTTAGGCTACAGAGTCTATGTCAGGTCACAAGTCTTTAGGCTATAGAGTCCAGGTCAGGTCACAAGTCTTTAGGCTATAGAGTCCAGGTCAGGTCACAAGTCTTTAGGCTATAGAGTCCAGGTCAGGTCACAAGTCTTTAGGTTCTAGAGTCCATGTCATGTCACAAGTCTTTAGGCTATAGAGTCCAGGTCAGGTCACAAGTCTTTAGGTTCTAGAGTCCAGGTCAGGTCACGAGTCTTTAGGCTATAGAGTCCAGGTCAGGTCACAAATCTTTAGGTTCTAGAGTCCAGGTCATGTCACGAGTCTTTAGGCTATAGAGTCCAGGTCAGGTCACAAGTCTTTAGGTTCTAGAGTCCAGGTCATGTCACGAGTCTTTAGGCTATAGAGTCCAGGTCAGGTCACAAGTCTTTAGGTTCTAGAGTCCAGGTCAGGTCACAAGTCTTTAGGTTCTAGAGTCCAGGTCAGGTCACAAGTCTTTAGGCTATAGAGTCCAGGTCAGGTCACAAGTCTTTAGGCTATAGAGTCCAGGTCAGGTCACAAGTCTTTAGGCTATAGAGTCCAAGTCAAGTCATGACTCCTTAGGCTATAGGGTCAGGTCACATGTCTTTAGGTTCTAGAGCCACAAAGTTTCATAAAGATTAGTTGAATTAAAATGAACTATTTAGGTAACATTATGCACAACTTAAAAAAAATTCTAGAAATGCATTCCTTTTATGCCGTACGCTCAATGGTGAAAGCACAGAACCACAAAGTGAAGCAAATGAAATCAGCTGTCTGTTAATTAAAACAAAACGTTGCAGGTGAGCTAATTATTCTCAGAATGAAAAAATCTGAGCGAACACTGAGTGAAACGGTCCATTAGAAACATCAAGAGAACAAACGCTTCAAAAACCCAAATGAAAGCAGCTGTTCTGTCAAAATACCTGATAAAAATTCTGAAACTTTTAACCTGATGGAGAATCCTGAAGTTCCTCAAACAGTTAAAGCTCCTCCACGTATCTCCCCACAGCACCGACGCTCTGGACTCTTTACAACGCTCCTCAATCTGCTCCCTCCTAATTACAGCTTAAAAACAAAACAATTAGCTAGCCTTGTCACGCTCCACTGTTCCGCTACGTCGGTCGGTTAGGTGAGGATTAGTGTGTGAGCCGCTCTCGTTCGCTACGTCTATAATGACCGCCATCTCGTCCCTCCACAATCGTCCTCCATTGCTCAGCATTAGCGAACACAGAATGAAGACAAATCAACTCTATCAGGCCTTGTCCAGACCGCGGTCCTTCACGTAATTACAATAATGTCAATCAGTCATGCGGGGAGTTTCGATACGGGCCGCTCAAGCACTAGCCATTCTGAAATAAAATAAATGAAAAGGTCTATTTTGCGTTTATTTAACATCATGCTCTGGAACAATGGGTACACTTGGTTTATCAGTTCTAGTTAAGGACACTGGCAGCTCTACAAGAGTTCTGAGTCGGCCAGAGAGCCCATTTAGGAACTTTAGCAAGTAATTATTTTAGCTACTAATCAATGTCAATCATAGTTTACAGGATTGTTGCTTATTAATAAGAAACTCAAAATACATTAGCATGCTATCATTTAATTATATTACATCCTAAATCAATAAGCATGTTTATAATCCATAAGGTTTTCTCAAAATATGAGGTCTCCCACCTAATATGCTGGTAAAACAAGTCTAGCAAACAGAGACATGGACTCCACAAGACATTACACATTACATACATTACAGGACAAGTCAGGTCACAAGTCTTTAGGTTATAAAATCCAGGTCAGGTCAAGAGTCTTTAGACTATAGAGTCCAGGTCAGTTCACAAGTCTTTAGGTTATAAAGTCGAAGTCAGGTCACAAGTCTTTAGGTTATGGAGTCGAAGTCAGTTCACGAGTCTTTATGCTATAGAGTCCAAGTCAGGTCATGACTCTTTAGGTTATAGAGTCTAAGTTAGGACATGAGTGTTTAGGTTATAGAGTCTAAGTCAGATCACGAGTCTTTAGACTATAGAGTCCAAGTCAGGTCACATGTCTTTAGGTTATAAAGTCTAAATCAGGTCATGAATCTTTAGGCTATGAAGTTCAAAGTCAGGTCACGAGTCTTTAGGTTATAGAGTCCAAGTCAGGTCACTAGTCTTAAGGTTATAGAGTCCAAGTCGGGTCACAAGTCTTTAGGCTATTGAATCCAGGTCAGGTAATTAGTTTTTAGACTATAGAGTCCAGAGTCAGGTCATGAATCTTTAGGCTATAGAGTCCAAGTCAGGTCACAAGTCTTTAGGCTATAGAGTCTATGTCAGGTCATGAGTCTTTAGGCTATAGAGTCCAGGTCAGGTCACAAGTCTTTAGGCTATAGAGTCTATGTCAGGTCATGAGTCTTTAGGCTATAGAGTCCAGGTCAGGTCACAACTCTTTAGACTATAGAGTCCAGAGTAAGGTCATGAGTCTTTAGGCTATAGAGTCCAAGTCAGGTCACAAATCTTTAGGCTATAGAGTCTAAGTCAGGTCACAAGTCTTTAGACCATAGAGTCTATGTCAGGTCATGAGTCTTTAGGCTATAGAGTCCAAGTCAGGTCACAAGTCTTTAGGCTATAGAGTCTATGTCAGGTCATGAGTCTTTAGGCTATAAAGTCCAAATCAGGTCAAAAGTCTTAAGGCTATAGAGTCTATATCAGGTCATGAGTCTTTAGACTATAAAGTCCAAGTCAGGTCACAAGTCTTTAGTCTATAGAGTCTATGTCAGGTCATGAGTCTTTAGGCTATAGAGTCCAAGTCAGGTCACAAGTCTTTAGGCTATAGAGTCTATGTCAGGTCATGAGTCTTTAGGCTATAGAGTCCAAGTCAGGTCACACATCTTTAGACTATAGAGTCTAAGTCAGGTCACAACTCTTTAGACTATAGAGTCCAGAGTCAGGTCATGAGTATTTAGGCTATAGAGTCCAAGTCAGGTCACAAGTCTTTAGGCTATAGAGTCTATGTCAGGTCATGAGTCTTTAGGCTATAGAGTCCAGGTCAGGTCACGAGTCTTTAGGCTACAGAGTCCAAGTCAGGTCACAAATCTTTAGGCTATAGAGTCCAAGTCAGGTCACAAGTCTTTAGGCTATAGAGTCCAGGTCAGGTCACAAATCTTTAGGTTATAGAGTCCAAGTCAGGTCACGGGACTTTAAGCTATAAAGTCCAAGTCAGGTCACGAGTCTTTAGACTATAGAGTTCAAGTCATGTCACGACTCTTTAGGTTATAGAGTCTAAGTCAGGTCACGAGTCTTTAGGTTATAGAGTCTAAGTCAGGTCATGAGTCTTTAGACTGTAGAATCCAAGTCAGGTCACAAATCTTTAGGTTATAGACTCCAGGTCAAGTCTTTAGGCTGTAGAGTCCAAGTCAGGTCACGAGTCTTTAGGTTATAGAGTCCAGAGTCAGGTCATTAGTCTTTAGGCTATAGAGTCCAAGTCAGGTCACAAGTCATTAGGCTATAGAGTCCAGGTCAGGTCATGAGTCTTTAGGCTATAGAGTCCAAGTCAGGTCACAAGTCATTAGGCTATAGAGTCTATGTCAGGTCATGAGTCTTTAGGCTATAGAGTCCAGGTCAGGTCACAAGTCTTTAGACTATAGAGTCTAAGTCAGGTCACAACTCTTTAGACTATAGAGTCTAGAGTCAGGTCATGAGTCTTTAGGCTATAGAGTCCAAGTCAGGTCACAAATCTTTAGACTATAGAGTCTAAGTCAGGTCACAACTCTTTAGACTATAGAGTCCAGAGTCAGGTCACGGGACTTTAAGTCCAAGTCAGTTCACGAGTCTTTAGACTATAGAGTTCAAGTCATGTCACGACTCTTTAGGTTATAGAGTCTAAGTCAGGTCATGAGTCTTTAGTTTATAGAGTCTAAGTCAGGTCATGAGTCTTTAGGTTATAGAGTCTAAGTCAGGTCACAAATCTTTGGGTTATAGAGTAGCATGAGACTCCGACACCCCTAATTAATACAGAATAACTGGGAGAGCGAGCAGGTAACAAAGTTATGAAGGCTTTCACAGGACATCAGTGCCCACCTCCCCCACTGTCATCAAACCTGAGTGATCGGACAAGAGAGGCAGAACGACAGCAACCCAACATCCCTGATCACCACAAGTTTGTATGACCCAGAACCCCCAAGCTCTGCACCTTTGTCTATAGTCTAAAATGACTCATAGGTTTGTCCAAAAAAACCCTTAAAATCAATTTTGTTTAACACATTACAGTTTCAAGTTTTTAATGCATTTTAAAAAGTCTCAACCTTCCTGTAAATTAGGAAATTAAGAAAAATTAGAGGTTAGAGTTCATATACCAAGTAAATTAATCAAACTTAACTTTTTACAAACACACATATTGTTTTGTTGATCTTTCTTATATATTTATGTATATCATCTAGAGTACTAACTCGCTATGAGCTTTAATGTCGTTCTGCATGTTTCTTCTGGACATTGTGACCTGTTCATAAGGGCTGCAGGTAATAACTTTTTAATAACTACCTATCTGAAACATTTAACATAAAACAGTAGCGTGTAAATGTATTTTCGAAGAAAAATAAATACACTGTTTGATTCTGGAAGCCACACCTTTCAGTAGCAGCTAACATTACCTCAAAAAGTTTACAAAATTACAACTTATTTATTTAGAATAGAATTATTTCATGAAACTGCAAGTGCGTTTTTGGCACATGTAGTTGCCTTTTCTGTGATTTGTGTGTTTTTATTTATATATTTGGGTGGCTCGGTAAGAAGGTAATGGGTTCGATCCCCAGGTGGGGCGGTCCGGGTCCTTTCTGTGTGGAGTTTCTGTGCATGTTCTCCCCATGTTTGTGTGGGTTTCCTCTGGGTGCTCCGGTTTCCTCTTACAGTCCAAAAACATGCAAGTGAGGTGAACTGTCCATGTTTGTGTTTGATATAACCTTGTGAACTGATGAACCTTGTGTAATGTGTAACTGCCGTTTTTGTCATGAATGTAACCAAAGTGTAAAACATGACATTAAAATCCTAATAAATAAACAAACAAACATTACAGAGTGGTAAATGCTTTACCGTCCCAACTTTTTTTTAGAATGTGTTGCAGATCTGAAATGCAGGAATGGATGTTTATTAATAAATGAAATGAAGTTGAGCAGATAAAACATGAAATATCTCAGGTTCATCCTGTCTGCAATCAAATTAAAGTCAAAGTAAATGTAAGAAACTCTGTGTTTTTTTTTTATTATTTGCATTTTCCATGCTGTCCCAACTCTTTCTGATTTGGGGTTGTATTTACTTTGGCTTTGTTAGTGTACATAATGTGTCAGTTTGCAGGAAGAATGGGACAAAATAAAAGCTGAAACACTAAATCACTTGGTCTTCTCGGTGCCAAAACGTCTTTTAAGTGTTGTGAAAAGGAATGGTGAAATTACAAAGTGGTAAATGCTTTACTGTCCCAACTTTTTTTTGGAATAAGAAAAGCCAGAAATGAAGGAATGGATATATATTAACAAGTGAAATGAAGTTGACCTGACAAAACATGAAATATTATGGTTCATACAATCTGCAGTTATATAAAAGTCAAAGTAAATGTAATTTATTATTTGCTTTTTCCATGCTGTCCCAACTCTTTCTGATTTGGGGTTGTTATTGAATGCAGGTACATGTGTGGAGTAGTTTCCATATATAGTAATGCTAAACTCAAGCCTACAGTGAAAGGCGCTCTGCAATGTTCCGGCATTGTGACATCACTCTGACATCACAGTGGATGTGAGCTCCAGTGGAAGAGCATTCTGTATTTAGTGAAGCTTCACTGTCTCCACTCCTCACTCACGATGGCTTCTCCTGTGATGCAGAGGTTCTTGTGTTTGATATTTTGCGGTGCTCCTCCTCAAACTTTTTCTCAGGACGATTCGAACGATGAGGGGAGACAGGAGGACGACCTGGGTGTGGAGAACAGGATCCTCATGGAGGGATTTCTGTATAAGAAGAGCAGCAGTGTGTTTAAAACATGGAAGAGGTTTGTGGAGAGCTAAATCATGTGCTGGGCTGTAATATTTCGTATATACACTGACTAGGCATAACATTATGACCACTGACAGGTGAAGTGAATAACACTGATTATCTCTTCATCTCAGCACCTGTTAGTGGGTGGGATATATTAGGCAGCAAGTGAACATTTTATCCTTAACAGTGATGTTAGAAGCAGGAAAATTTGAGCGAGTTTGACAGTTTGAGGGCCAAATTGTAATGGCTAGACGACTGGGTCATGTCATGCCTGAACGGTTTATAAAGACTGTTTAATTCCTCTTTAATCATTTTATACAGGCATGGATTAGAACTGATCAAATCTATTTAAAGCTTTAAACCAACTTCACACAATAAAAACTATCAAATGCACTTAAAACAATAAAATAATAATAAAAAATGTTTTATTTCTGTGTTTTTCTCTGCAGGCGGATGTTTATTATCCAGAATAATCAGCTGTTGTACGAGAAAAGGTTTAAGGTTAGTCACATGGCAGTTCTACACTGAGATCAGCTCTCCTGGGGCTTTGTTTATTTATTTATTAGGATTATAACGTCATGTTTTACACACTTTGGTTACATTAATGACAGGAACGGTAGTTAGTGGTTACACAAGATTCATCAGTTCACAAGTTTAATATCAAACACAGTCATGGACAATTTAGTATCTCCAATTCACCTCACTTGCACGTCTTTGGACTGTGGGAGAAAACCAGAGCTCCCAAAGGTAACCCACACAGACACGAGGAGAACATGCAAAGGACCCTCCACACAGAAAGGACCCGGACCACCCTGGGGATCGCACCCAGGACCTTCTTGCTATGAGGCGACAGTGCTACCCACCAAGCCTCTGTGAAATACCCATTCATACTGGACTACAATCATACGTTATTCAGGTGGAGGGTTAGGGTGGGGATGTGATTAGGAGAGAGCTTATTATCCTCATAATGAGTGAGTGTACATTACAATAGTAACTGAATTCTGGGCTGGGCTGTGATGCAACCAGAAAATCACGTTGGTGTGCTGGTCAAAATGGTAAAAGGCGACTGAAAAGCACCTACACAACACACACTGATCATGCCGGATGTGCAGAGAACATCTTTGCTGGGGGCGGCACGGTGGCTCAGTGGGTAGCACTGACGCCTCACAGCAAGAATGTCCTGGGTTCGATCCCCAGGTGGGGCGGTACGGGTTCATTCTGTGTGGAGTTTGTATGTTCTCCCTGTGTTTGTGTGGGTTTCCTCTGGGAGCTCCGGTTTCCCCTAGAGTACAAAGACAAGTGAGATGAATTGGAAACATGACGTTAAAATCCTAACAAACAAACATTTTTGCTGCTTGTTTCACCTGTACTTGATTTTACTGACTTGACTTCCAATCTGATGTGTTTTTTCCCAGCGTAACCTCACAGTTCTGATGGAAGATCTGCAGCTGTGTTCAGTCCAATGCTGTGAGGACGTCAGGCGCCGCTTCTGTTTTCAGGTGGTTTCACCAACAAAGTAAGTCCAGTTTTAAAATAATCATAATTAAACTTTATTATATTCTGTTATTTATAAATCAGCTTTCCCTAGCTGTGGAAGATATAGTAAGTCAAAAAAGCCGGTTTAAGCTTGTCAGGGTGGCTGTGAGAGCAGCTAAACCAACCCAGACCAAGTAAATCAAACAAAGCGTTTCACGTTTACGTTATCTGCATTTAGCAGACGCTTTTATTTTTATTCAAAACGGCTTACAGTACTGTGACAGTATGCTGTCTAAGCAATTGAAAGTTAGAGGCCTTGCTCAAGGGCCCAACAGTAGCAATCTGGCAGTAATGGGGCTTAAACCAGCTAACTTTTGATTAATAGTCCAGTACCTTAACTGACCTTTTAAGCTAGCTCAAGGTAGTCGCTTACAGCGAGAAAGTAGCTTTTGGTAGCTCCTGAGTTCGATCCTCAGGTGGAGCGGTCCGGGTCCTTTCTGTAGGGAGTTTGCATGTTCTCCCTGTGGCTGCATGGGTTTCCTCCGGGAGCTCCGGTCTCCTCCCACAGTCCAAAGACATACAAGTGAGGTGAATTGGAGATACAAAATTGTCCATGACTGTTTGCCCTGAACTTGTGAACTGATGTAATGTCATGGAGCTGCCATATAGCACCACAGTAGCAACACCGGGGCTCTGCTTAAACTGTCCAACACCCTTTCCACCCACCCGTCTAGTCTGCTGCGTTTTTGTGTAATATGCAGACGTGTTTATGCAGCATTTGAGCTATCCCACTTATCTAAACATGACGTAACCATTAGAGGTATCTCAGGTACAGTATGTGTTATCTGTTAGTGTTAATATGTAAGTTTGCATTCTAGATGATACGCTTATATCACTACGTGTGTCCAGGAGTCGTACGTTTCAGGCCGATTCAGAGGCGAGCAGACAGGCTTGGATTGAAGCCATTCGTAATGTGGCTCATATTGAAAGAACAGAAGAGACTGAGGTACATTTTTTTAATTCAACATACACACAACTTTTAGATTTACACAAATATGGTAAATAATTATAATTATATAAGAATAAAAAATGGCATAACATAATGTCCAGAAAGATGTCCAGAAAGATGTCCAGAAAGACGCCTCTAAGAAGGATGGGTCTGAGATTAAGTCTTGCTCCATGCAAGGGAATATTATTCTTGCCACTGTTGTTATCTGTAGCACTGTCGCCTCACAGCGAGAAGGTCCTGGGTTCGATCCCCAGGCGGGGCGGTCCGGTTCCTTTCTGTGCTGAGTTTGCATGTTCTCCCTGTATCAATGTGGGTTTCCTCTGGGAGCTCCGGTTTCCTCCCACAGTTCAAAAACATGCAGTCAGATTAATTGTAGACACTGAATTGTTCTACAGGTGAATAGGATTATTCATTAAATAAGCTCAAGGTACAGAAGAAATATTAAGTAAATAATAAGTGAGTGAAGTAAGTAAGTAAAGTGAGTGAGTGAGTGAGTGAGTATTTAACACTAGTTTAATGTGTTTGACAGAAATCAGAAGGGTGCGAAGTTCGTTCGGAGTCAAATTCCATTCAAATCGTATCGAATGGAGAAATGAAGTTGGAGGTCTTGGAAGACTCCCACCAACCACAAGCATCATCTAAACCTCCAGGTACCTTCAAAACCACATTTCAGTCCAACAATCTGAGCAGACTATTAAGAACTAAGTTTCCTCCATCAGAAATCTAACTTTTTGGCTTTTCTTTCTTTTAACCCTGCATCCTTTCAATCTTTGACCGATGTAGCTATGGCCAGTCTTGGAGAAGTTATTTGTGATGCTGCTGATGAGAACAATGGTAAGTTCATGTAGATGTGTATATGTTATATTAGCAGTGAAATACAGACTGCATGCTTAACCCTTAGACAATGACTTGTAATTGGTATTTATAATACATGATTGCTGATATTAATAGAAAAGGTGTGTGTGTTAAAGATGCTAAAGGAAAAATCGACAATGAAGGACGCCAAGAGGAAATGACCACCAGCACAAACCTAAACAACCTGAACCACAAAGGTCAGCCACATCTCCACTAATCCCTGTTACATATTTTCTTTCATGTGGGTAAACTGGTGAGGTTTCATAATTGAGTGTGTTTAGTGTTTCATGCACATCATTGCTATCAATTCTCTAATATGATTCATATGTTTTAACCATGTTTAGCCCTATCTTGTTCCAACATGAATTTTGGTCATATAGTGCATTCAATCCATTCTTTTATACAATTTTTTATACATTTGTCGTACAGCTGGCATGTCTGAAGAACCAACCCCACACCTTTTATCATCTATAAACATGTTATATATTGCTGACAGGCTTTAGTAATATAGAGCTGAATCTTTGCCTGATATAAATGATATTATTTACTAAACATAACTTCTATCAAATAAATCATTCACAGAGAGTTTTGACAGCCAGTATAGCACTGGAAAGCTGCTGGGAAAAGGAGGCTGTGGTTCGGTCTATGAAGGAGTTTGTAAGGCAGATGGGAAGCAGGTGAGTATCAGCTGTACTGTTTTTATCATGTCAATACAATCTTCAAACTTCTTCAAGCTTCTGACAGTATATGTGCATTCACATAATAAAGGTTATCCAGCAGTACCTTGTAACTCCATGTCCCCTAAACTCGAAATCTTTGACACTCAACGCCCTTCGTCAAGATATTTGTAGCTTTAAGGTACAAATAAACGGATAAGTGAGTGATAGATAGATACTGTAGATCACTTTATTAATCCCAGAAGGAAAGTCAAGTACTACAACAGCTCAAGGTACAATAGAAAAAAAAGTGTTAAGTAAATAAAAGACTCAGTTCAAAATTATTACTTAAATAAGCTCAAGGTACAGAAGAAATATTAAGTAAGTAATAAGTGAGTGAAGTAAGTAAGTAAAGTGAGTGAGTGTGTGAGTATTTAACACTAGTTTAATGTGTTTGACAGAAATCAGAAGGGTGCGAAAATCGTTCGGAGTCAAATTCCATTCAAATCTTATCGAATGGAGAAATGAAGTTGGAGGTCTTGGAAGACTCCCACCAACCACAAGCAACATCTAATCCTCCAGGTACCTTCAAAACCACATTTCAGTCCAACAATCTGAGCAGACTATTAAGAACTAAGTTTCCTGCATCAGAAATCTAACTTTTTGGCTTTTCTTTCTTTTTACCCTGCATCCTTTCAAACTTTGACCGATGTAGCTATGGCCAGTCTTGGAGAAGTTATTTGTGATGCTGCTGTTGAGAACAATGGTAAGTACAGCAAGATCCATGCTACCAGCATCACCTATTATGCCGGTGTTTTTCACATACCCAGCTCTCTATGGGCTTGGGTTAATGTTTTTTTTTTCTTTATTTAAACTCCTCTCTCACATTTTTAAATAATAATTCTACATTTACACAAATGTAGTCAATAAGCCAGGATGACTTTAGTGTCTTTAACTGGCAAAATATATTTTTGAGACCTACAAAGCGTAGGTGTGTATATGTTATATTAGCAGTGAAATACTGACTGCATGCTTAACCCTTAGACAATGACTTGCAATTGGTATATATAATACATGATTGCTGATACTAATAGAAAAGGTGTGTGTGTTAAAGATGCTGAAGGAAAAATCGACAATGAAGGACGCCAAGAGGAAACGACCACCAACACAAACCTAAACAACCTGAACCACAAAGGTCAGCCAAATCTCCACTAATCTTGGTTACATATTTTCTTTCATGTGGGTAAACTGGTGAGGTTTCATAATTAAGTGTGTTTAGTGTTTCATGCACATCATTGCTATCAATTCTCTAATATGATTCATATGTTTTAACCCTATTTAGCCCTATCTTGTTCCAACATGACTTTTGGTCATATTAACATATTAACACGTTATATATTGCTGACAGGCTTTAGTAATATAGAGCTGAATCTTTGCCTGATATAAATGATATTATTTACTAAACATAACTTCTATCAAATAAATCATTCACAGAGAGTTTTGACAGCCAGTATAGCACTGGAAAGCTGCTGGGAAAAGGAGGCTGTGGTTCGGTCTATGAAGGAGTTTGTAAGGCAGATGGGAAGCAGGTGAGTATCAGATGTACTGTTTTTATCATGTCAATACAATCTTCAAACTTCTTCAAGCTTCTGACAGTATATGTGCATTTACATAATAAAGGTTATTCGGCTTTCGTGGTAAAAAGCTAAAACTGGTAATTCGTTCACTAAACTGTCACTTATACCTCTACAACCAATCAAGAGAGAGTTTTTTTTTATTTATTGCTTTGGATTAGAAGAACAACTGAAATTCTGCCCAAAATCTGAATTCGGAAGCTCTGATCGGTTTATACAGGACTGAACCACGACTGCACTCTGGAACACATGAGCACTGATTCATGGAGTTGTTTACGCTCTCCGTACACACCGCTGAGCTGCACTGCACTCGTCAAAGTGTAGGTGATAAGATGCATACGGCATGCTGCCCACGTGTCAGAGGGGGCGTGGGTTAGCTTCGTTCTCCTCAATCAGAGCCAGGGATCAGCATTGGTGGAGAGGAAGCATGATGCAATCGGGCAATTGGACGCGCTATAAAGGGAGAAAAAGGGGAGAAAAGTGCATAAAGAAAAAAAAAGACATGATTTGATTTGTTTGGTGAGGATGAGTACGTTACAATAACACTTGTATTAAAAATCTACTAATATTTTACTTGTGTGTATAGGTTGCCATCAAATATGTGTCGAAGACTCACTACCAACGATTTACCACTATTGTAAGTGACATTTTCAGTTTACCTGCCTGCTTATCTAAGGTTAAATCTATCGACTCTAAAACTCTTACTCGCCTCGTCTCTTCTACTATTAGCCCGAGGAGACGGACTCGCTTCCTGTAGAGGTGGCATTGATGCAGATGGTGTCCAGGCCGCCTTGCAGTCCACACGTGCTAAAGCTTCTGGAGTGGTTTGACACGCCTCAGCAACACATCCTGATTCTGGAGCGACCCGTTCCCTGCATAGACCTCTTACACTTAATAATCAGTAAAGACAAACTGAGTATGGAGCTCGCTCGACACATCATGTGGCAGGTGGTTCTGGCTACACGTCACTGCCATGATCGTGGGGTCTTACATAGGGACATCAAGCTTCAGAACGTCCTTATAAACACTGATACTCTAGAGGTCAAGCTGATAGACTTCGGCTGCGGTGACCTTCTCAAGGAAACTCCCTACAAAACATTTGCAGGTAGGTACACATTAAGGGTGAACGTTTACAGCACAGGATAAACCGGTTTTAGGGGAAGAAACTTATTTCTAAGTGTTTTTTCTCTGTTCATGTAGGAACGAGGCTACATGCTCCACCTGAGTGGATAACAAATGAAGCATATCATGGCTGCCCTGCAGCCGTCTGGAGTCTAGGTGTATTGCTGTTTCTGTTGGTTTGTGGACGCTTGCCTTTTCGGACTAATAAGCAGATTGTTGATGGGCGTCTGTTTTTTAAACATGGTGTGTCTAAGGGTAAGAAAATATTTACAAAATATTCACATAACAATATATATATTCTTACATTCACACAAACTATATTTTGAATTTGCAGTATAAGTCAATACTCACTCTTTCACTTTTTTAACTGCTTATCCAATTGGACAATGGGTGCAAGGTACACAGTAACACCCTGGACAGGGTGCCAGTCCATCGCAGGGCACACACACACACACACACACACATTCACCTATAGGGTAATGTCTCCAATGAACCTGACTGCATGTTTTTGGACTGTGGGAGGAAACCGGAGCTCCCGGAGGAAACCCACACAGACACGGGGAGAACATGCAAACTCACTGCACAGAAAGGACCCAGGACCTTCTTGCTGTGAGATGACAGTGCTACCCACCGAGCCACTGCACCGCCCAAAAGTCAATACTATGTCAGAAAATGTATTAACCCTTGATTTGTCTGCTCAACCATTTGAGTCTAAATACTTGTGTACAAATTAGCTGTATTTAAAAAATCTTGTTTGGGCCGTATCGACTTTCAAACCTATATGTTAACTTACACAAATCATCCATGAAAAAAATCATATTCGTGATCATCTTAACTGTTTGGTCGAGGCTTATTAAAAATACTGTGCGCACTAGTAAAAATATTCATTGTTTGTTGTTGGTTTAGTCCCAAGAAACTAAGAAATGCAAAGAAATATTTTTTTAACATTATTTTCTGGGTTAAAGTAACAAATTGAATTATTATTGCACTCACAGCCTGCAGTAGTCTGATTGAAAAATGCCTTCAGAAAAATCCCAGTAAGCGTCCAAGCCTTGAAGAGATCCTTCAGGACGAGTGGTTTGAAAAGGAACGTGAATATCAAGTCCAGGTTAGTCCAAATAAAATAAAACAGAGATCATTAGCTAAGAGACGTTACAGTAATGTTGCCTAGATCTCAGGGATTATATTACAATATTACAAAAGTACAGGTTCCAATGTTAAAATGTAAACTTATCAAGCATTCGTTTCATTCTACTGTATAAGTACAGTATTGCTGCCACACAGATGAAAAAAAAAGCCGTCAGTATGTTGTTATAATTGAGAAAAGGATCTGTTAAAACAACGTACAGTAGAACCTTGAGTTACGAACAGTTTACCATACGAACATTTCGGGTTACGAACGATCTGTTTCAACTTAACGTACGAACAAATTTCGTATTACTAACCGAAATTCACAAAACACGTGACGTCATGAACAAGTTGACTCCGACCGTCTCTCTCTCTCTCTCTATCAGTGGCGATTTCTCTAAGACTGAGCTTCCCCTAAAATGTCAAAAATTAAATGGTCAAATATGTACAGTTGTGTTAACATTTCATTGACTACAAATGCGTTAGAACACGTTCATCTCGAAGACGAGTTCGTTCAGAATCAGCTACTTATCACAAATCGACTGACTCGATTTTGTTAACTCCCGGGGCGTCAATGCATTTGCCCGCAGAAGCTGAGCGTCTCTTCACTTCAATGGGGCTGCATGGGAGAGGTTTTTTTCATTGTTTCGAAACTCGTCGGTCATTGGATAAATGCCACGTTTGTCCCTCCCCCGGACGCTGAGCGCCTCTGGGGGTGAATGGAGCTGTGGGCGGGTCTGGACGGTGAGCTTCTGCAAGATGATTGGAGGATCAGTCGAAAGGCTGAATCCCAATTTGATTGACAGCTGTCACTTAGAGCTTCAGTCCCAATGAGCTTCCCCTGTTTGAAAGACCAGCAGCCGCCACTGATTTACAGTATATATACAGTGAGTGAACATTCGGACAGCGGACTGTGTTTTTTTCAGTGTTTTCTTTATATTTTGTAAAATTCTATATTAAAATGGCCTCAAAGAAGGTGCAGAGGAAGCGCAGTGGTCAGAAAGCCAGTAGCTGTCACTGTGTATCAGACAGCGGGGACAGTGAGTGAGAGAGAAAAAGGAAATCGCTGAGTAATGTATTCTTTCTTTCGTGCAATTACACCTACAAAATACAACACTATTGAAATAAAGAAGGAAATAACAGAGAAATATGAGAGTTATTGTTGTTTCTGGTAGATACATTTTTTATAAAAGAAGGAAATGTATTATGGTGTATGGTACAGCACACGTACTGTACTGAAATGTGATGTGATGTGTTTATGTACAGTACTACTGTGTATTGTTGTTTATTATTGTTTATTACAGTAATATCTATTCTATAATTTAAGATTTAAGGAAAACTATACTTGTATTTATAACAAAAAAGACCATTTAAGACATTAGAAAGGTTAGGTAAGGGGGTTGTTTGGGAGGTCTGGCATGGATTAATTCTATTAAAATTATTTCTTATGGAAAAAAATGGTTTAACTAATGAACATTTTGACTTAAGAACAGCCCTTCAGAACCAATTAAATTCGTAAGTCAAGAGTCCACTGTATATCACAATCACTGCAAAGGATTCTTAAATCTCAGTCTTTATATAGACGTGAAAACCGGTCAGATATCTTAGACATTGCACTATTCCTAATGGAGAATCTTCATGGTTACAAGCTACAGTATCTTAAATGTCTGCACTTTTCTCATTTTAACGAGATCCTTTTCTTGTTATAGCGACATATTGACGGCTTTTTTTTTTTATTTGTGTGGCAGTAATACGCTTCTGTATATAACCCTCTGTGTTGATATTTTTATCTTCTTGTCTTCTTTATTTTACAGACAGATGTAGATCCTGAGACGCAGATGAGTGAGCAGAGCAGTAACAGTCATAACAATCACCACGTCTCATAAAACTGTCTTCTATTTGTACAGGATTTGTAATTGTACAGGATTTGTAATTGTACAGGATTTATAATTGTACAGGATTTATAATTGTACAGGATTTATAATTGTACAGGATTTATAATTGTACAGGATTCCTAAGGTTGCAGGTAACAGTAAAAACAATGAAACTAATAAAGCTTTTACTAGTTTACCAGGAAAAAAGAAGATCTAACCGCAGAATGTGATTCAAGAACACTGGCAGTAGGTAAGTAGGCGTTTAAGAAGAACCAGTTCAATATGATCCTGTTATACAGAATCAGATAAACATGAGTGCTGGATTTAGGGGTAAAGACTAAATCTACTTAAAATTATACATATACTACATTACGACGGTGTATTAGGGACACCAAAAAAAGTTTTGATTTCAAGAATAAAGTCGTATAAGTTTCGATTTCGAGATAAAAGTGGAAATATTATGAGAATAAAGTGGAAATATTATGAGAATAAAGTGGAAATATTATGAAAATAAAATCTAAATATTATGAGAATGAAGAGGAAATATTATGGGAATAAAGTGGAAATATTATGAGAATTAAGTGGAAAAGCAGTTCAGAAAAGCTTTGTCAGTTCAGAAAAGCACGGGTCTCGGTACCTGGATCGGCATGCAAGCGCTAAGGGCAGCCTTCAACACATGGAGGTTGCTATACGTAGGAAACACACGACTTTAATCTCGAAATTGAAACTTTCTTTACAGTGGCTCTAATACACCGTCGTACTACATAGATCTTTGACTACTTAAAGCTAGATCTTGTTGTAGTGTGTATGATGTTAGCAGGTGTACGATGGGTTTGATGAATCGGATCCAGCTCACCGATCACTGTAAACTCCACTGTACTCATATGTAGAAGCATTAAGTCAGGTGATGTATAAAAAACAAACATAACTAAAAACACAGCCTGGTGTAATTCATTTAATGCTTTTTTATATTTTGAAATCAGTATTCACAGGATCTCCTGGACATGAAAAAAATACCGTAACAGTAAATTTTCTTTAAATGAATATTTTCCACACTTACTGGGCTGGATTGTGTATAATGGTATTTCTTGTTTTTTTTTTTTTTTTTACTATTATTTGCAGGTGAACAAGCATCTCTCTTTGAAAGCTGAGGAGACTGAGGAGACCTTCTTACCATTATGCAACTTATCAGCAGCTTTAGGATATATGTTATATATGTTAGTTCTACCAGTAAAAAGCTCGACTGTAAATAATCACATTGTATAATAAAGACATGAACTATGTAATTGTGTGTGTGTTATTACTTTAGGTAAAACTGATTTGTCAATCATAATGACGTCATGAATTAAACGTTCCATAACAATCTAAATCTGGGTAGCGCTGCTGCCTCACAGCAAGAAAGGGCCGGTTTGATTTCCCGGCTAGACGGCCAGGGTCATTTCTTTGTGGAGATTGCATGTTTTCCCTGTGTCTACATGGGTTTTCTTACGGGTGCTCCGGTTTCCTCCCAAAAGTCCAAATACATGCAGTGAAGCCAATTGGAGATACTTAAAATTACCGTGTGTGTGTGTGTATGTATGTGTGTGTGTGTGTGTGTGTGTGTGCCCTGTAATGAACTGGCACCCATAATGATGAAGAGAAAATCAAAAACATTAAATATTTAGACCCTTTACTCAGTACCTATAAAACACCTTTTTGGATGCAATTATATCTGCAGGTCGTCCTGGATATGTCACTTAAAGCTTTTTATCTGGAGTTTGGAAGTTTATCCCGTTACATTTTTACATTTTCAGCATTTAGCAGACGTTTTTAGAGCCTTGCTCAGGGACCCAACAGTGGCAACTTGGTGGTGGCGGGGCTTGAACCAGCAACCTTCTGTTTACTAGTCCAGTACCTTAACCACTGAGCTATCACTGGCCGTTATTCATGGCAGATCGGATGGTGACCAGCTGTGACCTCCTATCATTGAGTCTCGTCACAGAATGCTCTCATCTCAGTGTAGACAGTGTGACCAGTATCGTAAAACAGGGTTTAGATGTACACTAAAACTTTCAGTGTAGACAATCCAACAATCCAATTATTCACACACGTTACACTATAATTATTCATATATATATACAGCTCTGGAAAAAAATAAGAGACCACTCCAGTTTTTATCCAGTTTTTTCTTAAATCAGCATCTCCACATGTACAGCAGCCATTCTGAAGAGAATTTCTTTACAGTCACACCTCATTCTACTTAATGAGATGCTGATTAGGTGATCACCTGACCCAAATCCTATCCTAACGAGCAATAGTATGAAAACCACTGCTGCAGTCATCACTATTCTCTTGTTATAGAACCAGATGAATGGCAAAAGCAGTGCTAGAACGACCAAAAAATTAAGTGTAGTCAAAATACAACTACAGACCATGCCAAATAAGTGTAAAAGAAAGGTTCTTAGTGAGGAAAAGAAGGGTTCAATTCTAGCTTTACTGGCAGAGGGATACAGTAAGCGTCAGGTTGCTTCCATCCTAAAAATTTCAAAAACAGCAGTTCATAAGAACAAGGTCAAGCAGCAAACCCATGAAACAACAAAGCTACAGACTGGCAGAGAGCAAAAACGACTCTCTACTGACCGTGATGACTGCTACGTCATTCGAATGTCACTTAACAACCATAAGATGACCATCAAGTGACCTACAAAAAGAATGGCAAGCGGCAGGTAGGGTGAACTGCACAGTGAGGATGGTTCGAAACCGGCTTCTGGAGGCAGGGCTGAAGTCGTGCAAAGCTAAAAAAAAAAAAGCCCTTTATCAATGAGAAGCAAAGAAGAGCCAGGCTGAAGTTTACGAAAGACCATAAGGATTTAACCGCCAAGGACTGGAGTAGGGTCATCTTCCCTGATGAGTGCAATTTTTAGATTTGTCCAACACCAGGTCGTGTAATGGTTAGACGGAGACCTGGAGAGGCATACAAGCCAAAGTGTCTCGCACCCACTGTAAAATTTGGTGCAGGATCGGTGATGATCTGGGGGTGTTTCAGCAACGCCAGAATCAGGCAGATTTATCTTTGTGAAGGACACATGAATCAAGCCACATACAAAACTGTGCTGGAAGAAAACTTGCTTCCTTCTGATCTGACAATGTTCCCCAACTCTGATGATTGTTTTTTTCAGCAGGACAATGCTCCATGTCACACAGCCAGGTCAATCAAGGTGTGGATGAGGGACCACCAGATCAAGACCCTATTATGGTCAGCCCAATCTCCAGACCTGAACCCCATTGAAAACCCCATTGAAAACCCCATTGATTTCTGGACACCTCCTAAGCTGAAATATTAGTACTGTGTTGTTAAAAAATTAATATGAGCTTGTTTTATTTGCATTGTTTGTGGTCTGAAATTTCTGTAACTGTTTTGTTATTTTGACCATTAGTCATTTTCTAAATAATTGTATTCTAAAATACAATATTTTTATCTGGAATTTGGGAGGAATGTTACCAGTAGTTTATAGAATAAAACAACACTGCTCATTTTGTTCAAAAATATACCCATTAATTGTAATACTAGAGAAACTGATAATTTTGAAGTGTTTACCTACACTCTAAAAATAAATGTGTTAAAAACGATACACACTGTGTGGAATTTCAACATGTGAGGAGTGTGCTCAGGGACGACACATACTGTGTTGATTTAAACACAGTAAATGTGTCATCCTGTTTTTGCACACCCACCGTGTCAGGATAATTAACACACACAATGTTTTGTTCTTACACAATGTGTGTTGATTATGTGTAATCAAGAAAATGGATAAAATAAAGACTAATACACATGTAGCCATTTTATTTTACTGTATAATATTACAAATGTTTAAATAACATTATTTTTTGTGACAAGTAATAAATTAAAACAAAATTACAAACAGTTTAACAGTAAAGGTACAAAATATATCTTTCTTGAACTTTTCTTTTCCATTCTTAAAGATGACTCGTAAAAGCTCTGTTTCTCTGTCCTAAAAGAAAGACAAAAAATATCATTACAAGGTACTGTGTTTCTCTCTCAGAGTCTTGTGTAATCACATTACAAAATATTAACTGAATTAGACATTTACAACATTAAATATTTGATTAGTCAACCAACCAAATGAGTAATCAGCGAACACAACTAATATTCCTCCAAATTTGTCATGTCTCTAATATTCACATAAGCTGTTTAACAAATTATTAAACAAGTCACCTGAAAACTAGTTACAGAATACAAGCTAAAATGTTTCCTTTACCACAATAAAGTAAATCGGATGATGAATTTTGGAAGAGTTGTGCTTTACCCTAAATACATCCACCACTACCAGCTTTAACGCTAATAACAATGAGCAATGTTCCTAACGATTCGATTTAAAGAACCGATTCTTCCGAACCGATTCTGCACTTCCGAACCGACTGCATTAGGTCCTTTTAAACTCTAATGAATCAATCGATTCAGTTTTTCGATTCGTTTAAACGGATGATTTAAAAGAACCGATTCAGTAAAACGAACTGAGCTAAACTAAGCTAAAGAAAAATGTAAAAATGATTAAAATTCGCTTCTCATAATGAGATTTAACTGA
The DNA here is from genome assembly GCF_030014385.1 of Trichomycterus rosablanca. Classification (NCBI taxonomy): domain Eukaryota; kingdom Metazoa; phylum Chordata; class Actinopteri; order Siluriformes; family Trichomycteridae; genus Trichomycterus; species Trichomycterus rosablanca. Next base: position 46,489,712 of record NC_085989.1, on the reverse strand, counting down.
AATAATGTTACTCAATCACTGTAACCACACAGTCCCAATAGTTCAGTTAAGTAAGTTACCCTGAGAACACTGAACACACAGAGAGTTGCTATGGTAACCTCATCCACAGTCATTCTGTTGCGGCGCCTTTTTGACCAAACTAAAAGTCCAATTTACGGTTAGCCAGTTAGCTAACGATAAATAATACCAATAAAAAGAAAGACTAGTCAGGTTTAACAGAACATTTATTACTGAATAGGAAGAGAAAAGCAAACTTAGGTTTATATTAATGTAATTCAGTGCTTCCTTTTTTACTTAACTAAGTCTATTGTAAGTTAAAACAGGTCACAGGGTTAAAACCTACTTTTTATAGCTTTGCTTGACTTCATAAAACACACAACAAAACACTGATGAACATGAACTAAATAAACATTAATAAAACATACTCAATACTATTTTGAAACACCACTGCTTTTGAAACTTACCAGTAAGGACGGGTCCTGCTCCAGAATGGTCCAAAAAGAGGAAATCAACCATGAAACACAGATATACTTGATAGGAGAAATGTGATTGGTTAACGCATATTTTTATTTATTTATTTATTTTCCATGGGAAATAATCTATGTTTCTAGTCAGAAATGCCATTATTTTATCCAACAAATTTAAGTAAAATTGAATAAATATATATTTTTAAACAATGTATTTCCTCACAGTTCTACACATGAATGTTTAGACTAACTATTGGAGTTACTTTACATGTCTGTGTAAAAAGTGGCCAGAAATGACACAACACATGTTACAGACCGCAGGACACAGTAGCTGTGTAGAAAAAATGACATTACTTCTTAGAGTGTATAATTATACTGTACACACACGTCAGTACACAATCACACCTTACACACACATAACACACAACACACACACATTACCCAATTATACACACACATAACACACAACACAAACATTACCCAATTATACACACACGTCAGTACACAATCACACCTTACACACACATAACACACAACACACACACATTACCCAATTATACACACACATAACACACAACACAAACATTACCCAATTATACACACACGTCAGTATACAATCACACCTTACACACACATAACACACAACACACACACATTACCCAATTATACACACACATAACACACAACACAAACATTACCCAATTATACACACACGTCAGTACACAATCACACCTTACACACACATAACACACAACACACACACATTACCCAATTATACACACACGTCAGTTCACAGTCAACACACCTTACACACACATAACACACAACACAAACACACATTACCCAATTATACACACACTTCAGTTCAGTCAACACACCTTACACACACGTCAGTACACAATCACACCTTACACACACATAACACACAACACACACACACAAGTCAGTACACAATCACACCTTACACACACATAACACACAACACACACACATTACCCAATTATACACACACATCAGTACATTTACATTTACATTTTCAGCGTTTAGCAGACGCTTTTATCCAAAGCAACTTACACAATGAGCGGAACACGATGAGCAATTAAGGGTTAAGGGCCTTTCTCAGGGACCCAACAGTGGCAACTTGGTGGTGGCGGGGCTTGAACCGGCAACCTTCTGTTTACTTGTCCAGTACCTTAACCACTGAGCTATCACTGGCCCCAGTACACTATCACACACATAACACACAACACACACACATTACCCAATTATACACACACACCTTACACACACGTCAGTTCACAGTCAACACACCTTACACACACATAACACACAACACACACACACATTACCCAATTAAACACACCGTCAGTTCACAGTCAACACACCTTACACACACGTCAGTACACAATCACACCTTACACACACATAACACACAACACACACACACATTACCCAATTATACACACACACACGTCAGTTCACAGTCAACACACCTTACACACACGTCAGTACACAATCACACCTAACACACACATAACACACAACACACACACAGATTACCCAATTATACACACACACACGTCAGTTCACAGTCAACACACCTTACACACACGTCAGTACACAATCACACCTAACACACACATAACACACAACACACACACAGATTACCCAATTATACACACACACACGTCAGTTCACAGTCAACACACCTTACACACACGTCAGTACACAATCACACCTAACACACACATAACACACAACACACACACACATTACCCAATTATACACACACACACGTCAGTTCACATTCAACACACCTTATACACACGTCAGTACACAATCACACCTTACACACACATAACACACACACACACACTACCCAATTATACACACACGTCAGTTCACAGTCAACACACCTTACACACACATCAGTACACAATCACACCTTACACACACATAACACACACACACACACTACCCAATTATACACACGTCAGTTCACAGTCAACACACCTTACACACACGTCAGTACACAATCACACCTTACACACACATAACACACACACAACACACACACACACACTACCCAATTATACACACACGTCAGTTCAGTCAACACACCTTATACACACGTCAGTACACAATCACACCTTACACACACATAACACACACACACACACATTACCCAATTATACACACACGTCAGTTCACAGTCAACACACCTTACACACACATAACACACACACACATTACCCAATTATACACACACGTCAGTTTACAGTCAACACACCTTATACACACGTCAGTACACAATCACACCTAACACACACATAACACACAACACACACACACACATTACCCAATTACACACACACACACGTCACACACATGTCAGTTCACAGTCAACACACTTTACACACACTTACAGTGGGGCCAAAAGTATTTAGTCAGCCACTGATTGTGCAGGTTCTCCTACTTGGAAAGATGAGAGAGGTCTGTAATTTTCATCATAGGTACACTTCAACTATGAGAGACAAAATGAGAAAAAAAAATCCAGGAAATAACATTGTAGGATTTTTAAAGAATTTATTTGTAAATTATGGTGGAAAATAAGTATTTGGTCAATAACAAAAGTTCAACTCAATACTTTGTAACATAACCTTTGTTGGCAATGACAGAGGTCAAACGTTTCCTGTAAGTCTTCACCAGGTTTGCACACACTGTAGCTGGTATTTTGGCCCATTCCTCCATGCAGATCTCCTCTAGAGCAGTGATGTTTTGGGGCTGTCGCTGGGCAACACGGACTTTCAACTCCCTCCACAAATTTTCTATGGGGTTGAGGTCTGGAGACTGGCTAGGCCACTCCAGGACCTTGAAATGCTTTTTACGGAGCCACTCCTTCGTTGCCCGAGCGGTGTGTTTGGGATCATTGTCATGCTGGAAGACCCAGCCACGTTCCATCTTCAATGCTCTTACTGATGGAAGGAGGTTTTGGCTTAAAATCTTACGATACATGGCCCCATTCATTCTTCCCTTAACACGGATCAGTCGTCCTGTCCCCTTTGCAGAAAAACAGCCCCAAAGCATGATGTTTCCACCGCCATGCTTCACAGTAGGTATGGTGTTCTTGGGATGCAACTCAGCATTCTTCTTCCTCCAAACACGACGAGTTGAGTTTTTACCAAAAAGTTCCATCATCTGACCACATGATATTCTCCCAATCCTCTTCTGGATCATCCATATGCTCTCTGGCAAACTTCAGACGGGGCTGGACATGTACTGGCTTAAGCAGGGGGACACGCCTGGCACTGCAGGATTTGAGTCCCTCTCGGCGTAGTGTGTTACTGATGGTAGCCTTTGTTACTTTGGTCCCAGCTCTCTGCAGGTCATTCATCAGGTCCCTCCGTGTAGTTCTGGGATTTTTGCTCACCGTTCTCATGATCATTTTGACCCCACGGGATGAGATCTTGCGTGGGTCCCCAGATCGAGGGAGATTATCAATGGTCTTGTATGTCTTCCATTTTCTTACAATTGCTCCCACAGTTGATTTATTCACACCAACCTGCTTGCCTATTGTAGATTCACTCTTCCCAGCCTGGTGCAGGTCTACAATTTTCTTCCTGGTGTCCTTCGACAGCTCTTTGGTCTTGGCCATGGTTGAGTTTGGAGTCTGACTGTTTGAGGCTGTGGACAGGTGTCTTTTATACAGATAACGAGGTCAAACAGGTGCCATTAATACAGGTAACGAGTGGAGGACAGAAGAGCTTCTTAAAGAAGAAGTTACAGGTCTGTGAGAGCCAGAAATCTTGCTTGTTTGTGGGTGACCAAATACTTATTTTCCACCATAATTTACAAATAAATTCTTAAAAAATCCTACAGTGTGATTTCCTGGATTTTTTTTTCTCGTGACAAGAATGGGATCTGGATGGAACAAAGGCTTGTAGACCTTAAGGTGGTAAGAATGGGAACTGGATGGGACAAGAGCATGTAGACCTCAAGGTGGCAAGAATGGGATCTGGATAGGAAAGGAGCGTGTAGACCTCAAGGTTGCAAAAATGGGATATGGATGGGACAAAAGCTCATAGACATCAGAATGGCAAGAGTGGAAACTGGATGGGACAAGAGCTTGTAGACCTTAAGGTGGCAAGAATTTTTATCTGGATAGGACAAAAGCTCACAGACATCAGAATGACAAGAGTGGAAACTGGATGGGACAAGCCTGTGTTGACCTCAGGGTGTAAAAAAAGGAATCTGAAAGGGACAAAGGCTCATAGACCCAGGAATGACAGATGAAACCTGAAAGGGACAGGAGCATGTTCACCCTCAGGATAGCACAAATGGGATCTGCATGGGTCAGAAACTCATGGAAATTGTTGTGACAAGCAGAATCTGAATGAGACATGAGTTTGTAGACCTCAGGGTGTCAAAAATGGGATCTAAAAGCAATAGAAGCTCATAAACCAAAGGGTGACAGGTGAAATCTAGTTTGGACCGGAGCAGGTACGCCCTCAGGATAGCAAGAATGAGATCTGCATGAGACAGAATCTCATAGTCATTATTGTGACAAACTAAACCTGGATGGGAAATGAGTTTGTAAACCTTAGGGTGTCAAGAATGGGAACTGGATGAGACAGAAGCTCATCAGGACATAGACATCAGGGTGATGAGTGGAGTCTTGATGGGACATGAGTTCTTAGAGCTCAGGGTGTCAAAAATGGGATATGAAAGGGACAAAAGCTCACAGGGCGACGGAGTCAGAGCTGGATGGGACTGGAGCTTGTAGACCTCAAGGTGTAAAAAATTAGATCAGAAAGGGACATAAGCTGATAGGGCGACAAGATTAGGATCTGGATGGGACAGAATCTCATAGTCATCATTGTGGCAAGCAGAATCTGGGTGGGACATGTGCTTGTAGATATCATGGTGTCAAAAATAGGATCTGAATGGTACAGAAGGTCATAGACCTATGGATGAAATCTGAATGGGACAGGACCAGGTTTACCTTCCGGAAAACAAGACTGAGATCTGCATGGGACAGAAACTCATAGACATCATTGTGACAAGCAGAATCCGGATGGGACAAGAGCTTGTAGACCTCAAGGTAGCAAGAATGGGAACTGGATGAGACAGAAGCTCATAGACATCAGTGTGACGAGCTGAATCTGGATGGAACATGAGTTCTTAGAGCTCAGGGTGTCAAAAATGGGATATGAAAGGGACATAAGCTCACAGGGCGATGAAGTCAGGGCTGGATGGGACTGGAGCTTGTAGACCTCAAGGTGTAAAAAATGAGATCTGAAAGGGACATAAGCTGATAGGGCGACAAGATTGGGATCTGGATGGGACAGGATCTCATAGTCATCATTTTGACAAACTAAACCTGACTGGGAAATGAGTTCATAAACCTTAGGGTGGCAAGAATAGGATCTGAATGGGACAGGAACTTGTAGACCTCTAGCTGGCTAGAATGGGATCTGAATGGGACAAAAGCTCATAGACATTGTGGCAAGCAGAATCTGGATGGAACAAGAGCTTGTAGACCTCAAGGTGGCAGGAATGGGAACTGGATGGGAGAGATGCTCATAGGCCACAGTGTGATAAAAAGGGGATCTGAATAGGACAGAAACTCATAGACATCATTGTGACAAGCTGAATCTGGATGGGATATGAGTTTGTAGACCTCAGGGTGTCAAAAATGGGATCTGAAAGGGACATAAGCTCATAGGGCGACAAGAATGAGACCTTGATGGGACGAAATCTGTTAGTCATCATTGTGACGAGCAGAACCTGGATGGGACATGAGTTCGATCTGAAAGGGACAGGAGCTTGTAGACCTTAAGGTGCGTGGCAAGAATGGGAACTAAATGGGACAGGAGCTTATAGGTCACAGGTTGATAAGAAGACAATCTGGATTGAACAGGTGCTTGTAGACCTCAGGATGACAGAAATGGGGCTTTGGGTGGATAAGAGCTGGTAGACTTTGTTAATGCAGTAATGTGGACCATGGAGAGTGAAACTGATAAGATAAATCAGCAATGTTAATGTCAAAAACTACAATATTGAAGACTGTTATTAAAGTAATATGCTTTGTGGTCTTTGAACTCCACTCAATGCACTAGATTCCTAAAATAGTGAAAGACTTGATTGATTTCCACATTTCACTATTAATTGTAACTGCTGTAAAAGGAATCAGATCAAACGTAATAGTTCTTGTTTCATCTGGCAACATTTTATACAAGAGGAACCTCGTCTACCTAGGTACCTGCCTCTTGTGTCTTCATTTCTAGCTTAACTTCTGTTCTCCTCTCTTTTACAGACACAGGCCACCCTATTAGTGCCTTACACCAAACATCTCCAACAATCATGTCCAGCAAATCCAGGAAATCCAAAATCTTTGCACCTCCATCGCTGTCTCCTCTGGTTTCTCATTTCTGGTGTTCTCCTGCAGGGTGTTACTTTGTTGGTATTGAATTTCTGAGTGCATCTCCAGGGTCTGGCTGATGGAGGTGTGTGTGTGTTTGCTGACTTCACATGCAGCACCAGGAGGGCGTCTAGTGTCGACTCGCTCCCCCGAGACTTCCTGACATCCTACTGATCCAAAGCTACAGAAGGAGAGTGAGATAGGCAGGTCCACACTCGCAGAATACTAATAGTGTGTGAGCTGTGGTACAGGATGGACATTATGTCCAAATGTAGCCTCCTTAAAGTAAAAAAAAAAACAGCATTGGGACAACACAGAGACAATTATGAGAAGAAAATCATAAAAACAGGAATTGTTTCATCCTTAATGTGACAACTGATTCTCACTGTCCATTTAGGCAAGCTGTGTACTGTAGCTTGTGAAAAGCAGTCCACTGCTAACGAAGGTGGCACTGTAAATAAATGCCGTTTTTTGAGGGTGGAAGTTCACAGTGATCTAACATTTTGAAATGACACCCCGCAAAAATACACCAATTCAGGGGTGTCCATACCACGACCTGCAGGCCATTTGCAGCTCATTACCATTTTTGAAACAGATCGTGAGGTATGTCAGAGATGTTCACAAGTCACAAAATATGAGTCCGAGTCAAGTCATGAGTCTTTAGGCTAGAGTCCGAGTCAAGTCACGAGTCTTTAGGCTAGAGTCAGAGTCAAGTGTTGAGTCTTTAGGCTAGAGTCTGAGTCAAGTCACGAGTCTTTAGACTAGAGTCTGAGTCAAGTCATGAGTCTTTAGGCTAGAGTCTAAGTCAGGTCACGAGTCTTTAGACTAGAGTCCAAGTCAGGTCACAAGTCTTTAAGCTAAAGTCTGAGTCAAGTCACAAGTCTTTAAGATAGAGTCTATGTCAAGTCACAAGTCTTTAGACTAGAGTCCAAGTCAAGTCACAAGTCTTTAAGCTAGAGTCTGAATCACGGCACAACAGCCAAAATCCAAAACACAGCAAAGAAATCATAACCGCTGCTTACCTTAGCTTATGTTCTTAAAGATGCTATTAAATTTATAACCGTGTGTCCCATTAGGAATATAATCTGTTATTTTGTAAATGTGCTTATAATTCAAAACCTCCAAACTTTTCCTGGTTGTGAAGTAAAACACAAATTCATTAGAACGCCGATCAAGCGTTTCATTGACAATCATCTGTGTGATGCAAACTGAATAAATGCAAATAACAACATTTCTTATTAACAAATTACAATCAGAAGATCTGATTGGTTCAGAAAGCGCTCTTTTAACCATTAGCTCCAATTCTGTTAGAGCGTTCCATTCACCCCAGTTGTTCCTGTGAAGTGCACTACGTTGGGTATTCCAACATTTTAAGTAAGATTCCAGTCCAAAGGTAATGAAAATGTTCAAATGAAGTGAACTTCAAACTGTGTAGGGAGTAGAGAGCGATGCCTTATTATTACGCCAGAAACTGGCTGTAACATTTACCCATTGCGTGCGTTAAGACGGCCTGAGCATTGTTGGAGAGCAGAATATTTATAATAACACATGGAGCCTAGTGTGCCTCTCCGGCAGGTGATAAGAAGCAGCCGCCGATTGTATAGTGTCGGATGGGGCGTGTGGTGATCCGGTTATTTGTGATCAGATTGGGGTTGTGCAAACAGCAGTGGATTCAGAATTGGGAATTGGAAACTACTTAATTGGGAGATAAAAAAAGGGAAATCCAGAAAAAAGAGGGCCTGGTTTGAAATTGATGATCCAATCCAAAGGTGGTCAATGGTCAGGGCTGTGTACAGGCCACTGAAGTTCCTCCGAACAATGCCTTTAAAGCTATGTGCACAGGGGCACGGTCATGCTGGAACACGTTAGAGCCTTCCCCAAACTGTTGTTGTTATTATTAATATTCTGTCATCACATGTCTGTATTTTGTCTTCGTTCTTCTTGTCTTACCCCTTCTCTGCCCAGTTTTGTCACCTTTGGCTCCATGTTCAGTAGATTTTATTGCTCCTCGGTTATGACTCTGAGTCAGACATTGCAGAACGTTTGATTGACAGTCAAGTCTATCGGTAATTACCGGCGTGTCCTGAGAAGCCGGGAATCTCAGTAGCAATCAGTGATACCTCACACATTTCAGTCCATTCAGATTAACTCCAGCCCCACTGAACTCAGCACCAGAGAGACAGAAAGAGGAAGAAAACTGTTACTGCAGGCAGAAGCAGAAACCCCCAGAGAACAAACATCAATCCTTATCATTATATATCATGTTTTATCATGTGTCAGATCTTAAGTCATGACAAAGGTTCAAGCTTAAGCAGTGAATTCTCCAGGCCTGGAAACGTCTGATGGGAATTGTTTCTACACTCACTGTCAATTTTTTAGCTCCACTTACCATATAGAAGCACTTTGTAGTTCTACAATTACTGACTGTAGTCCATCTATTTTTCTACATGCTTTGTTAGCTTGCTTTCATGCTGTTCTTCAATGGTAAGGACCCCCACAGGACCACCACAGAGCAGGTATTATTTAAGTGGTGGATCATACTCAGCACTGCAGTGACACTGACATGGTGGTGGTGTGTTAGTGTGTGTCGTGCTGGTATGAGTGGATCAGACCAAGCAGCGCTGATGGAGTTTTTAAACACCTCACTGTCACTGCTGGACTGAGAATAGTCCACCAACCAAATATATCCAGCCAACAGCACCCTGTGGGCAGCATCCTGTGACCGCTGATTAAGGTCTAGAAGATGACCAACTCAAACAGCAGCACTCCTAGTGGACCAACTAGGTAGGAGTGTCTAATAGAGTGGACAGTGAGTGAACATGGTATTTAAAAACTCCAGCAGCGCTGCTGTGTCTGATCCACTCATACCAGCACAACACACACAAACACACTCTGTGGTGGTCCTGATCATTGAAGAACAGGGTGAAGGCAGCCGTAAAACACACTAATCCACCACAGGGATTCCTCATTGCAGCTGTAATTGCGGCCTCTGTTGGCTGCATGGAGCCTGTACAGAGATGATGAATAATGGAGAACAGTGCGTGACTTGCCGTATGCTGTACTGATCTCTGTGTGAACCGCCTCGTGCAGGTGAATAATACATGATACATACGTGTCAGGCAGGGTGTTGGGTACGGTCCTTCTTATTCAGAGTCTGGGTCTGCAGCAGTAGGAGGAGGTACAACTAGGGAACTGGATATGACTAGATTGGGAGACAAAGGAAAAAATGCAGAAATAGTGTAAAAACACTAGGTGTAGGGGCAAAGGCACATAAACTGGAGACACTGTTGAGCCAGAAAGCAACCGAAAGAAAAGAGCTCTAATAGTACTTCTTAGAGCATCTTGGTGAAATGAGTCTCTGACTGAAGTCTAAAGTCGGTCCTGTGATGAAGCTTTTACAAAGAATTGTCGATTAAATGACTCTTGTTAGACTGTGGGTAAAACGTTATGCCTTTGTGTCCACATAAAGTAGCTGAATTCTCTCAGACTGGCAAAATAAAACTCCCGTTTATGGAGCATCGCTGCTCATGAGTTTGTCAATGTGACCATTTTCTTTTCCTTAAACTACAGGGTGAATTTGTAGGGAAAAAATATAGAGCTTGGCCGAGATAGGAGGGAAGGCGAAGCGCTGTTTCATTAAACCAAATTTAGAGAAGATCCCTCAAGGACTTAACCCACATTCACTAATAACTACTGTACATGAGACGCACGCCTGAGAGGAGACGAGGACCCGGAACTTTTTTCTTAAAAATGGTCAAGATTTTATCCAGCACTTTAGCTTCCATGTCCACTAACAGTGAATCAATATGAGACTGTTAAGAGCATTGTTGGGCAGAGTAAGGCCTGTCGATTTTAAAAAGAATCATGCATTCAATAATTTTTACAATTCCATTTACAGCATTCTGCATATGCTCTTATCCAGCATGACTTACAGAAGTGCTTCAGTAAACATGAACTTACTCTAGTACAGGCAACAGGAAAAGAACACAATCTGCTAAAACCCTGTTAGAACAAAAGTACAGGTAGAATTTTAGGTAGGTTGGTAAGTGCAGGTTAGTTTTAATTTAAGGGCTTAATAAGAAGATCTTTAATCATCTTTTGAAGGTGACAAAAGACTCAGCTGTTCAGACAGTGTAAGTTTATTCCACCACATTGATGGTAGTACAGAGAACAGCCTTGATGCCAGTCTTCTGCCTAGTTCACACTACACGATTTTTGCCCTGATTTTTACTCGGCGACTGGTTGGCGACTGGTCGGCGTTCACTCGGCGATCGAAACTCAGCTCTTAATCGCTATGTGTGAACCACCCAACAACTCAATCAGCACTCGGCTACCCAAGCAAGATTTCTAGCATGTCAGATATCTGGATCTGAGTTGCCCGGCTGGCAATGAGTGCTATGTCGAACAGCCAATGAGAACGCAAGATACTAGGTAAGGGGAAACACAGTGAAGGAGTGTAAAAAGGTGGGACAGAGGCATAATATAGTTTATATCAGAATACATCGGCACACACACAAGTATTACAGTATTTCTGACCTTATCGTTCTCTACAAAACACCAACATTGCATTGCAAAAATATTTATTAACCTCCAACTCACTATAGAACAATCGAAGCCAAATCCAATCATATTCATTTATTTTTTCTCTTTGATTTTACGCTGCACATCAGCGCACAAACTTTGATCGCTCGCTACTTGTTGACGTGCATTTTTTTGACGTGGTATCATTAAACCCCTTATCACTTCTCGTGTTTGCTTTTGTGACAAAACGTAGTTTGGGAGACCAGAGAAGCTCGTCTACGATTCCAGTTGGTGATAGATCGTGTTAGGAGTGATGGATCAAGATGAGCAAGACTTGTGGGTTGTGTGCTACAGATCAGGGTTTGAAATATTCTCCAACATTAGCTCAGTAACTCCATGCAAAACATACAGAATTCCTATTTAAAACTTATTTTGTGGTCAGCTCGGGGCAAAGTTAATTTGAATACTGAGGTGTGTTTAAGAAACAATCTAAATCGTTCAATAGTAATAGTGTTAGTAGTCATAGTAGCAGTTATGTTTGCTGTGCGGCTGACAAGTACGTGATAGCGCCACATTCTGTTGAAATAGCCTTACTGATTAACTATTTTATTTGTTATTATTATTGTTTAGAATTGAAAGGAATAAGATTATCTGACCATAAATGCATTTGTTAGTTGTTTTGTTAAAAAGTAGCCGTTTATTAAAGTTCAGTAACATAGTTGCGTGGTTATTGATGCATCTGTCAAATATTTAAAAACCCTGCTTTATACACAATGCCATGGTTTACCATGGTGCCACCAGTTACATAAAATTACTTTGCCAAACCACCCTAACCAAACTTTAAACCCAGTACAGCTGCCTGAATGGGCCATGCTGCCATCCTACCAAGTGTCCTCTATTTTGAAAACCAAAATATGTCACCCTAATGTAACAGTTTTTTTTATTAGCTGTGCACTGTGCTGGAGTCGTAGCTCCCAGTGCAGTTTTACAGTAGTGTCTGGTTGTAGCCGGCGTGCTGATATAAACGATCTGGTCAGTAATGTGAAGTCATATATTCAGCTCCACTGAACTGGAAGTCGCCTTGTGTGTTTTTATCTTGGAGCCTTAAACATAAGTTTCTCCTCTGTGTCTTCTCATTTCGACCGTCCTTTCACATTAGATTGAATGGAAAGCAGCCTCCTGTTTGAAAATAAACCACACACACACACACACCAGTTTCCATTAAACACCTGCATGTCTCACACAGTGCGGTTCAACGCGGTCAGGAGAAATAGTGTCAGCAGCACCAGTCCGACCCACATTTATGAAGAACTACTGTACTGTACGCCTGAAGATTGAGCTTCTGTCATTATAAAGGAATCACACATACACACACGGTTGCTTGCTTTACACTTTAAGGTGCATCGTACCATCCATAATTCCTGCACCTGTACTTCTTCTGTCAGTGGTTGGAATGTATTGTAGAGATACTGCATCTCTTAGAAGCATGGGCTCCCAATCTTTATTAGTGGTGGGGTAACTAGTTTATTACTTCTCTGTGACCATTTAAATGGTGCTAGTTGAAATGCACCCATTAAATCTGCAGCTAAAAGCTCAGTCACAGCAAGTTTATTCGTTACATGGAAAAATATACTTACACACACACACACACACACACACACACACACACACACACACACACACACACACACACACACACACACACACACACACACACACACACACACACACACACACACACACACACACACACACACACACACACACACACATACGCGTTTTCATGTCAGATGGGGACCAATGTTATGAACATCACTTGCGGGGACCACCCTTTCTACAGCCTCTAGAGGGCTGAAAAAAATCAGGCACACTAAACAGATTTTTCTTAGCTCATACACGCGTTCAAACATCAGAATTTAAGAAGTCATGTCAGGACCGTGTTTAGTGGGGACTTAGAAAAATCTTATAAATATGACTAATGGGGACCTCATTTACATAATATTAGCATAAAACACACAAATGCCAATGTGATTAGTGGGGACCTTGCAAGAACATTGAGTTAATTACAATTCATTTATATTACCATTAAAGGGCATGTAATTATTTCAAGCTAATCTACAGATTATCTTACTTTTAAACAAAAAAGGTTTAATATACATCTATGTAAAATCAAAAGATGCAGTAATAGTCCATAAATCACATTAAAATGTTTAAATTTAGCTTAGCTTACTTGTTCATAGATTATGTAGTCTTTGCATAGAACATCTAGTGATGTGCATGTAGTCATCTCGACAACATAGCAAGATTTATGTTTGACATTTCTAGATTTACAGCCAATATCAGTGTAATTAAAAAAAAATATTAATAGATGAAGTTAAAGTCTATCTCTACTCATGTACAGTGGATTGGAAGAGTAGTAAATTATTGTCTGGATACTTTTTTAACTCAAATCAAACTATTTTATTTTTCACTGTTTAAGTGTTTCTTTCTTTAATTCTTTGTCATGAATTTTTTTGTACCACAGTGAACCACCCAGAATCAGCTACTACTCAATCACTGGACAATTATTACCACTAAAATAATGCTACTTATAAAACTATACAGGCATTAAAGACATTTAAATTGCAAAACTCAAGATTTAATTTTTAACATGCTTTCACCCTGTTCTTCAATGGTCAGTACCTCCACAGAGCAGGTATTATTTAGGCGGTGGATGATTCTCAGCACTGCAGTGACACTGACATGGTGGTGTTGTGTTAGTGTGTGTTGTGCTGGTATGAGTGGATCAGACACAGCAGCGCTGCTGGAGTTTTTAAATACCGTGTCCACTCACTGTCCACTCTATTAGACACTCCTACCTAGTTGGTCCACCTTGTAGATGTAAAGTCAGAGACGATCGCTCATCTATTGCTCCTGTTTGAGTCGGTCATCTTCTAGACCTTCATCAGTGGTCACAGGACGCTGCCCACGGGGGCTTTTGGCTGGATATTTTAGGTTGGTGGACTCTTCTCAGTCCAGCAGTGACAGTGCGGTGTTTAAAACTCCAGCAGCGCTGCTGTGTCTGATCCACTCATACCAGCACAACACACACTAACACACCACCACCATGTCAGTGTCACTGCAGTGCTGAGAATCATCCACCACCTAAATAATACCTGCTCTGTGGGGGTCCTGTGGGGGTCCTGACCATTGAAGAACAGAGTGAAAGCAGGTTAAAAAGTAAGTAGAGAAACGGATGGACTACAGTCAGTAATTGTAGAACTACAAAGTGCTTCTACAGTGGGGGAAATAAGTATTTGATCCCCTGCTGATTTTGTAAGTTTACCCCCTTACAAAAACTTGAACAGTCTATATTTTTTATGGAAGGTTTATTTTAACAGAGAGAGACAGAATATCAACAAAAAATCCAGAAAAAAAACATTAAATAAAAGTTATAAATTAATTTGTATTTAATTAAGTGAAATAAGTATTTGATCCCCTACCAACCAGCAAGAATTCTGACCCCCACAGACCGGTTATGTGCCCATGAGGCACACAAATTAGTCCTGTCCCTGTATAAGACTCCTGTCACAGAATCAGTTTCTTCTGTTCAAATCTCTCCACCACCATGGGCAAGACCAAAGAGCTATCAAAGGACGTCAGGGACAAGATTGTAGACCTGCACAAGGCTGGAATGGGCTACAAGACCATCAGCAAGAAGCTTGGTGAGAAAGAGACCACTGTTGGTGCGATAATTTGAAAATGGAAGAAATACAAGATCACAGTCAATCGCCCTCGCTCTGGAGCTCCATGCAAGATCTCACCTGGTGGGGTAAGAATGATTCTGAGAAAGGTGAGGTCAGTCCAGAATTACACGGGAGGAGCTTGTCAATGATCTCAAGGGAGCTGGGAGCACAGTCACCAAGAAAACCATTAGTAACACACTTCGCCGTAATGGATTGAGATCCTGCAGTGCCCGCAAAGTCCCTCTGCTCAAGAAGGCTCATGTACAGGCCCGTCTGAAGTTTGCCAATGAACACCTGAATGATTCAGAGAAAGCTTGGGAGAATGTGATATGGTCAGATGAGACCAAAATTGAGCTCTTTGGCATCAACTCCACTCGCCGTGTTTGGAGGCAGAGAAATGCCCGGTGGGGATGGTGTTCTTGGGGTCATATCCAGCATTTCTCTGCTCCCAGCTCCCTTGAGATCATTGACAAGCTCCTCCCGTGTAATTCTGGACTGACCTCACCTTTCTCAGAATCATTCTTACCCCACCAGGTGAGATCTTGCATGGAGCTCCAGAGCGAGGGCGATTGACTGTGATCTTGTATTTCTTCCATTTTCGAATGATCGCACCAACAGTGGTCTCTTTCTCACCAAGCTTCTTGCTGATGGTCTTGTAGCCCATTCCAGCCTTGTGCAGGTCTACAATCTTGTCCCTGACGTCCTTTGATAGCTCTTTGGTCTTGCCCATGGGGGTCGAGAGATTTGAACAGAAGAAACTGATTCTGTGACAGGAGTCTTTTATATAGGGACAGGACTAATTTGTGCGCCTCATGGGCACATAACCGGTCTGTGGGGGTCAGAATTCTTGCTGGTTGGTAGGGGATCAAATACTTATTTCCCTTAATTAAATACAAATTAATTTATAACTTTTATTTAATGTTTTTTTTTTTTTTTTTTTGATATTCTGTCTCTCTCTGTTAAAATAAACCTTCCATAAAAATTATAGACTGTTCAAGTCTTTGTAAGGGGGTAAACTTACAAAATCAGCAGGGGATCAAATACTTATTTCCCCCACTGTATATGGTAAGTTTTTCAGGATGAACTCAAGTTCATATGCGTGTGAAGGCAGGCGAGCGAATACTTTTGGCAATATAGTGTATTATTGACAGTTCAAAGAAAATCAATATATTGCAAAATGTTCAAATGCTTTTTAAAAAATAGCAAATAATTCTATTTCTGTTCAGTAGACCTTTATGACGTATGCATGTGTGTGTCTTGCTGAGACATGTGAATGCAAACAAAAACTGCAATATCAGAACATGTGAATGTAAACAAAAACTGCCATACCAGAGACTCAATGATCTTTAAACTATCTGTATTGCAATTTTCTTTTGTAGGCCGTAATACGATTATAAACATAGAATTTCAGATTTTGCCAGTCACGGTTCTTAGGAGCTTCTGGTTCAGCCCTTAAACACTTCTCACAGTCTCGCTGTGCTGGTACGATACAAGATGTGATGAAGCGATTCGTGTGCCATTCCACCGCCTGCACCTCTGTCTGCAGCCAAGGTGTTTTCTTCTTATGGGCAGTTTTACCTTTGCACTGTTTGTCCATTCTGCCATAGACAAAGATTATTAGGATCAAATTCTCATAATAGCTATAAATACACAGATCAGCCATAAAATTAAAACCCGCCTAATATTATGTAAGTCCCACTAGTGACACCTGTATAGCTCTGACCCATCGAAACATAAACTACACAAGACCAATGAGCCTTGGATGCACATGACCCTGACACCAAGCCTACTGTGGACCATTTTTGGTAGGTACTAACCACTGTTTACTGGGAACAACCCACAAGACCTGCTGTTTTGGAGATGCATCACAGACATCACAATTTGGTCCTTGTCAAAGTCACACAGTTCCTTACTGTTGCCCATTTTTCCTGCTGCCAAAACATCACCTTCGAGAACTGACTTTGACTGCGGCTTAATACATCCCACCACCTTTTTACAAGAGTACAGTAAGAAAGTAAACCCTCGAAATTACTTGATTCTACCATGAACACTCCATGGTCTACCATGGACCAGACTCAAGTACTAACCACTGCATACTGTTACACCCCAAACCTGCTGTTTTGGAGATGCTCTGACCCTGACCATTTTTCCTGCTTTAATTTGTCTGCAATTGTCCTACCTGAGCAGGCTACTGGCTTTAGTGTTTAATGTTTCAAAGTGGGTCTGTTTCTTGTAAGTAAGACTGACACTGTGTTACACTGTTTGATTAGGTTACACCATGAGTTATATTTTTAACAACACTGTGGCTTCCCACACAGAAGTCCCAGTCCCAAGCCCATATGCCCCCTAATAATATTTACATTCTATAAAAACACACTATAATGACGACAATTTATCCCCCTCACTTACAGTCTGTAGAATACACACAGGCATTAGTTAGCTAAGTAATCAAACAGTACTTAAACCCTTTATTCACTGGGACTTCAACAAAAGCAAGAAAGCAAAAACCAAATACAAAAAGTAAAATAAAATAATATACCATCAGGATCTAGCCCAATTTTATCCAAGTTCTTGCCATGAAACTCAGCTAATCTTCCTTGCTCAAGAGCCATTAGAACTTTGCTGATCTTTTGATATACACTGGATGTCTCTGGCTCAGTGAGTTCCACTGTCTGTGACTCGACATCATCAGACAAAATGACCTCTGACAGGCACAGCTTTCCAAAGGGTTTCAGGGAGAGGAAGAAACAGCTAGATTATATTCTCAACAGAGGAAACTACACTCACAATGCTGCAGTTATGGAGTCAGGACAGGGGAAACGTGTGCCCTTTACACAACCATGTAAAGAAACATTGGGAAATGACTTCACATACTTTTAACAGTATGTGTGAGAGCAGATGCGAGAAATGGGAAGGCTGGTTCACAATGCCAGAAAAGTCACCACCTTAAAAAAAATGGAAGACCTTATGAATCCAAAAAATTACATGGAGAGAGTCAAAGCTGTCAAGTTGACATGTGGGTATGACAGTGAAACAAACAAGTTTTTGACCCCATCATTAGCAAACAAACTTGGAAATATCCTGGTTAAAGTAAGCAAACTTTTAAAAGCTCAAGGTTTCATCTCAAACAACCAACATCTTGTGAAGAATGCCAGTGAGTTTCAAGACATCCATCGGGAAAAGTAGAATGAGCTGATATCAGCCACGGCATTGAAAAACTTTGCTGATCTTGGCGAGCTGTAGGGTCTTCTCAGGCAGTCGATAGAACTCACGATGGATTCTTATGTCATGTCCAAGAAAATTGGCAAGCTGGTCCATTTCTGTGTCTATCATGTTTAGCACAGTTGAAAGGGTTGCAGCATGCTTTCTCAGTTTGGTAGATGTCAGTGGGACTCTTTGCACCACACACCTTTGCAAAGCCACAGAGACGGTCTGATCCTCTGAAATGTGTCATAGCTTCTGGTCTTGCAAACATATAACCATTGTCTATTAACAAGGATCTCTAATGCACAAAACATTTTTGGAGTCAGAAGAATTGGAACTGGGCGACCACGTTTCCCCCCGACGACAATCCTTGAGAAGTGTCTGCAGAGCTTTTTTTCCTCTTCAGACAGTGCCCAGTCCACATCCTCATGGTGATCAGAAGTGTCTCTTGATAAAAATGCAGATAAGAGCATGCTGGCAACTTCTCCTTCCCTGAGAAGAGAATAACCTGAGCCAGGCACACCTTATTCAGCTCCATCCAGGCTTTTGCAGAGGGACTTTCCGAGAGTGAAATGTACCACTCATCTTGTACTTGACTGAGATATGCATGCATTTTTTGGATGTCTTCAGTAAAAGGCATGAGAGTCGGTACGTTCCACTTTGCTTACCTTATGTTCCTCAATGCCGTGGCTGATATTAGCTCATTCTACTTTTCCCGATGGATGTCTTACAACTCACTGGCATTCTTCACAAGATGTTGGTTGTTTGAGATGAAACCTTGAGCTTTTAAAAGTTTGCTTACTTTAATCAGGATATTTCCAAGTTTGTTTGCTAATGATGGGGTCAAAAACTTGTTTGTTTCACTGTCATACCCACATGTCAACTTGACAGTTTTGACTGTCTCCATGTAATTTTTTGGATTCATAAGATCTTCCATTTTCTTTAAGGTGGTGACTTTTCTGGCATTGTGAACCAGCCTTCCCATTTCTCGCATCTGCTCTCTCACATACTGTTGATTCTTGTCTAATTTCCCCTTTTGTTTAACAAGTGCTGCCCAACATCAAGTTTCCCCTGTCCTGACTCCATAACTGCAGCATTGTGAGCGTAGTGTCCTCTGTTGTGAATATAATCTAGCTGTTTCTTCCTCTCCCTGAAACCCTTTGGAAAGCTTAAGAGCTTTGGCCACATCGGGTTCATTTTCATGCACATGTTCGAGGTGCCTTGCCATCTTGGCATACGGCTTAGAGCAATACAAGCAGTAATGTTTTTTGTTGTACACTCTTCGTCCACCTCTTTTTTGACTTGCGCTAACAACTATTAGATCATTTATGTTCTTACTTGAACCAAGTTCTTCTTCTGCTCCAGTGGCTTCAGGTGTAAAGCTGTGCCCGTCAAAGGTCATTTTGTCTGATGTTGTGGAGTCACAGACAGTGGAACTGTCTGAGCCAGAGACATCCAGTGTATTGTGCTTTGTTTTTTGGTTTGGTTTAAGGCTAGTGTCAATGTCACTATCACAAGTCGTATCAGGTATGTAATCATCTGCACTTTCTGATGAAGAATCAAATAGCTCACTGGAATTGTCAAGATTTGTGTCTTTCATTTACAAAACAAGAAATCATAATAAGAAAAACTTTAATACTTAATCCTAAATTTAAAACTTAATTTATCAGTAAATTTACATATACAGTGGGGCCAAAAGTATTTAGTCAGCCACTGATTGCGCAGGTTCTCCTACTTAGACAAATGAGAGAGGTCTGTAATTTTCATCATAGCTACACTTCAACTATGAGAGACAAAATGAAAAAAAAAATCCAGGAAATCACATTGTAGGATTTTTAAAGAATTTAATTGTAAATTATGGTGGAAAATAAGTATTTGGTCAATAACAAAAGTTCAACTCAATACTTTGTAACATAACCTTTGTTGGCAATGACAGAGGTCAAACGTTTCCTGTAAGTCTTCACCAGGTTTGCACACACTGTAGCTGGTATTTTGGCCCATTCCTCCATGCAGATCTCCTCTAGAGCAGTGATGTTTTGGGGCTGTCGCTGGGCAACACGGACTCCACACATTTTCTATGGGGTTGAGGTCTGGAGACTGGCTAGGCCACTCCAGGACCTTGAAATGCTTTTTACGGAGCCACTCCTTCGTTGCCCGAGCGGTGTGTTTGGGATCATTGTCATGCTGGAAGACCCAGCCACGTTCCATCTTCAATGCTCTCACTGATGGAAGGAGGTTTTGGCTTAAAATCTCACGATACATGGCCCCGTTCATTCTTCCCTTAACACGGATCAGTCGTCCTGTCCCCTTTGCAGAAAAACAGCCCCAAAGCACGATGTTTCCACCCCCATGCTTCACAGTAGGTATGGTGTTCTTGGGATGCAACTCAGCATTCTTCTTCCTCCAAACACGACGAGTTGAGTTTTTACCAAAAAGTTCCATTTTGGTTTCATCTGACCACATGATATTCTCCCAATCCTCTTCTGGATCATCCATATGCTCTCTGGCAAACTTCAGACGGGCCTGGACATGTACTGGCTTAAGCAGGGGGGCACGCCTGGCACTGCAGGATTTGAGTCCCTCTCGGCGTAGTGTGTTACTGATGGTAGCCTTTGTTACTTTGGTCCCAGCTCTCTGCAGGTCATTCATCAGGTCCCTCCGTGTAGTTCTGGGATTTTTGCTCACCGTTCTCATGATCATTTTGACCGCACGGGATCGAGGGAGATTATCAATGGTCTTGTATGTCTTCCATTTTCTTACAATTGCTCCCACAGTTGATTTATTCACACCAACCTGCTTGCCTATTGTAGATTCACTCTTCCCAGCCTGGTGCAGGTCTACAATTTTCTTCCTGGTGTCCTTCGACAGCTCTTTGGTCTTGGCCATGGTTGAGTTTGGAGTCTGACTGTTTGAGGCTGTGGACAGGTGTCTTTTATACAGATAACGAGGTCAAAGCGGTAATACAGGTAACGAGTGGAGGACAGAAGAGCTTCTTAAAGAAGAAGTTACAGGTCTGTGAGAGCCAGAAATCTTGCTTGTTTGTTATTGACCAAATACTTATTTTCCACCATAATTTACGAATAAATTCTTTAAAAATCCTACAATGTGATTTCCTGGATTTTTTTTTCTAATTTTGTCTCTCATAGTTGAAGTGTACCTATGATGAAAAGTACAAACCTCTCTCATCTTTCTAAGTAGGAGAACCTGCACAATCAGTGGCTGACTAAATACTTTTTGGCCCCACTGTATGTTTGATGATCTCAAATACACAAGTACTTTTTTGTCATGTTTTTGTATTTTGGGTTTTTAGTTAATTAAAAGAATGTAATAAGTTAATTGTGATGATAATCTAGCAAGAATAATTGTTTATTGTGATGTATCTACAAGGTAAGTTCAAGGGGAACATATAGGGCAGATTTTAACTTTCACAGTGATTTTTTTCTTGGATAATTATCATTTTATTCTGAACACTTACGGCGTCCCCACAACACACCTTCAGTTAGTGTATGAGTAGAAACTGTGTGTAGAAACTGAACTAAACTGGTCCCCACAATGACTATAACATTGTGTGTGTGAAAGGTCCCCACAAGTGACTATTACATTGTGTGTGTGAAAGGTCCCCACAAGTAACTATAACATTGTGCGTGTATGTAACAGGTCCCCACAATGACTGTAACATTGTGTGTGTGTGTGTGAAAGGACCTTTCACACACACAATGTTACCATTCCTTGTGGGGACCTTTCACACACACAATGTTACAGTCATTGTGGGGACCAGTTTAGTTCAGTTTCTACACACAGTTTCTACTCATACACTAACTGAAGGTGTGTTGTGGGGACGTCGTAAGTGTTCAGAATAAAGTGATAATTATACAAGACAAAAATCCCTGTGAAAGTTAAAATCTGCCCTAAATGTTCCACTAGAACTTACCTTGTAGATACATCAAAATAAACAATTATTCTTGCTAGATTTACATCACAATTAACTTATTACATTCTTTTTACTGACTAAAAACCCAAAATACTAAAATATATGACAAAAGAGAGGCTGTAAAACTAAAAGTCAAGTAGTGGACATGCATGTACCTGTTGAGGAGTGCTGTTTGAAACAGAAGCATCATCCATCTGAGTCTTGGACAGGATAGAGGATTGGGAGTCGTCCTCCACCACGGCTCTAGCTGCAATGCTGGGTGTCTGTAAACACAATTTAAAATAACTATATCAAAAAACATGCACCAGACTTTAGAAAATAATTTTATAATAATAAAAAAATTATCTTTTGCCCAGTCAAGCAGTCTGTGTTCACACATATTAAATAAAACAGGCTTTGCGGGGACCTTTCACACACACAATGTTACAGTCATTGTGGGGACCAAGTCAGTTTCTACACACAGTTTGTACTCAGAAACTAACTGAAGGTGTGTTGTGGGGACGCCGTAAGTGTTCAGAATAAAGTGATAATTATACAAGACAAAAATCCCTGTGAAAGTTAAAATCTGCCCTATATGT